>NC_079316.1:0-22500 GCF_029931775.1 Euleptes europaea
CCCAACCCCTAACCCTACCCCAACCCCCAACCCCCAACCCCTAACCCTAACCCCTAACCCTAACCCTAATCCCTAACCCCTAACCCTAACACTAACCCCTAACCCTAACCCCAACCCCAACCCTAACCCCCCTAACCCTAACCCTAACCCCAACCCCAACCCTAACCCCAACCCTAACCCAACCCTACACCCCCCACCCTAACCCTAACCCCCCACCCTAACCCTCACCCTCACCCTCACCCTCACCCTAACCCTCACCCTAACCCCTCACCCCTAACCCTAACCCTAACCACCCTAACCCTAACCCTAACCCTAACAACCCTAACCCTAACAACCCTAACCCTCACCCTCACCCCCCAACCCCAACCCTAACCCAACCCTAACACCAACCCTAACCCTAACACTAACCCCTAACCCTAACCCCAACCCCAACCCCCTAACCCTAACCCCAACCCCCTAACCCTAACCCCAACCCCTACCCTAACCCCTAACCCCCAACCCTAACCCCTAACCCCTAACCCTAACCCCTAACCCTAACCCCCCTAACCCCTAACCCCTTAACCCCCCCTAACCCTAACCCTAACCCCAACCCCAACCCTAACCCCCTAACCCTAACCCCCTAACCCTAACCCCCTAACCCTAACCCCTAACCCCAACCCTCATCCTCACCCTAACCCTTAACCCTAACCCCTTAACCTAACCCCTTAACCCTAACCCCCTAACCCTAACCCCCTAACCCTAACCCCTAACCCTAACCCCCTAACCCTAGACCCCTGACCCTTGACCCTAACACCTGACCCTAACCCTGACCCTAACCCTAACGTGCCTCCTAACCCTAACCCTAACCCTAACACCAACCCCAACCCCCAACCCCAACCGTAACCCAACCCTAACCCTAACCCTAACCCAACCCTAACCTTAACCTTAACCCTAACCCTAACCCTAACCCTAACCGTAACCCAAACCCTAACCCTCATCCTCACCCTAACCCTAACATAACCTCACCCTCACCCTAACCTCATCCTAACCCTATTCCTAACCCTAACCCTAACCCTATTCCTAACCCTAACCCTCCTAACCCTAACCCTAACCCTAACCCCAACCCTAAACCCTAACCCTAACGTGCCCCCGAACCCCTAACCCTAACGTCCCTAACCCTAACGTCCCTGTCCCTGTCCCTAAACCCTAACCCTAACCCCCCCTAACCCTAACCCCAACCCAACCCCAACCCTAACCCCACCCCTAACCCCACCCCTAACCCCACCCCTAACCTAACCCCAAACCCCTAACCCCAACCCTAACCACCCTAACCCTAACCCCTAACCCTGAACCCGAACCCCTAACCCCCAACACCCCACCCTAACCCTAACCCCAACCCCTAACCCCAACCCCCTAACCCTAACCCCCTAACCCTAACCCTAAACCGTAACCCCTACCCTAACCCCAACCCCTAACCCTCATCCTCACCCTAACCCCTTAACCCTAATCCTAACCCCTTAACCCTAACCCCCTTAACCCTAACCCACTAACCCTAACCCCCTAACCCTTGACCCTTGACCCTAACCCCTGACCCTAACCCTGACCCTAACCCTAACGTGCCTCCTAACCCTAACCCTAACCCTAACACCAACCCCAACCCAACCCTAACCCTAACCCAACCCTAACCCAACCCTAACCCTAACTGTAACCCAAACCCAAACCCTAACCCAAACCCTAACCCTCATCCTCACCCTAACCTAACATAACCTCACCCTAACCCTAACCCTCATCCTAACCCCTATTCCTAACCCTAACCTTAACCTTATTCCTAACCCTAACCCTCCTAACCCTAACCCTAACCCTAACCCTAACCCCAACCCTAAACCCTAACCCTAACGTGCCCCCGAACCCCTAACCCTAACGTCCCTAACCCTAACGTCCCTGTCCCTGTCCCCTAACCCCCTAACCCTAACCCCCCCTAACCCCAACCCCAACCCCACCCCTAACCCAACCCCTAACCTAACCCCTAACCCCTAACCCCAACCCTAACCACCCTAACCCTAACCCCTAACCCTGAACCCGAACCCGAACCCCTAACCCCCACCCCCACCCTAACCCCAACCCCCAACCCCCACCCCTACCCCTACCCCTCACCCTCACCCTAACCCCCCACCCTAACCCTAACCCCCACCCTAACCCTAACCCTAACCCCCCACCCTAACCCTAACCCCCCCACCCTAACCCTAACCCCCCACCCTAACCCTTAACCCTAACCCTAACCCCCAAACCCTAACCCCTAACCCTAACCCTTAACCCTAACCCTTAACCCCCAACCCCAACCCAAACCTCCTAACCCTAACCTCCTAACCCTAACCCTAACCCCAACCCTAACGTGCCCCCTAACCCTAACCCTAACCCCAACCCCTACCCCAACCCCACCCGACCCTGACCCTAACGCTAACCCCTAACCCCTAAACCTAACCCCTAACCCTAACCCATAACCCCTATCCCTAACCCCCCTAACCCTAACCCCCCTAACCCTAACTCTAACCCCCCTAACCCTACCCACTACCCCTACCCACTACCACCTACCCACTACCCGCTAACCCTAACCCCTAACCCTAACGCCTAACGCCTAACCGACCCCTTAACCCCTAACCCTAAAACCCTAACCCTTAACCCCAACCCCTCCCTCCCTCCTAACCCTACCCCCCTAACCCTTACCCCTACCCACTAACCCCAATCCCTTACCCTTACAACCCCAACCCCTAACCCAGCCCCTACCCCTACCACTAACCCCTAACACCCAACGCCATACCCTTACCCTACCCCTAACCCAACCCTAACCCCTATCCCTAACCCCCCTAACCCTAACCCTACCCACTACCCCTACCCACTACCCCTACCCTACCCACTACCCCTAACCCCAACCCTAACCTCCTAACCCTAACCTCCTAACCCCAACCCCCAACCCCTAACCCTAACCCCAACCCCTAACCCCAACCCTAACCCCCCTAACCCTAACCCCTAACCCCTAACCCCAACCCCTAACCCCCTAACTCTAACCCCCTAACCCTAACCCCCTAACCCTAACTCTTAACCCTAACCCTAACTCTTAACCCTAACCCTAAAACCCTAACCCTTAACCCCAACCCTAACCCTTAACCCCTAACCCTAACCGTAATTCAACCCTAACCATAACCCTAAACCCTAACCCTAACCCTTACCCCCTACCTCCTACCCCCAACCCTAACTCTAACCCTAACCCCAACCCCCCCACCCTAACCCTAACCCCACCACCCTAACCCTAACCCAACCCCTCCCTCACTCCCCCTAACCCTACCCCCCTAACCTTACCCCTACCCACTAACCCCAACCCTTTACCCTAACCACAACCCCAACCCCTAACCCAGCCCCTACCCCTACCCCCTAACACCCAACCCCAAACCCTTACCCTACCCCTAACCCCTATCCCTAACCCCCTATCCTAACCCCCTATCCCTAACCCCCCTAACCCTAACCCTAACCCCCCTAACCCTAACCCTACCCACTACCCCTACCCACTACCACCTACCCACTACCCGCTAACCCTAACCCCTAACCCTAACGCCTAACCCTAATGCCTAACCCCTTAACCCTTAACCCCTAACCTAAAACCGTAACCCTAAAACCCCAACCCTAACCCTTAACCCCAACCCCTCCCTCCCTCCTAACCCTACCCCTACCCACTAACCCCAAGCCCTTACCCTAACTACAACCCCAACCCCTAACCCAGCCCCTACCCCCTACCACTAACCCCTAACACCCAACGCCAAACCCTTACCCTACCCCTAACCCAACCCTAACCCTAACTCTAACCCCTATCCCTAACCTCCCTAACCCTACCCACTACCCCTACCCACTACCCCCTAACCCTAACGCCTAACCCTAAACCCTAAACCCCTAACCCTAAAACCCTAACCCTTAACCCAACCCTTAACCCCAACCCCTAACCCCCAACCCTACCACTAACCCCCCAACCCTTACCCTACCCTAACCCTAACTCTAACCCCTATCCCTAACCCCCCTAACCGTAACCCTAACCCCCCTAACCCTACCCCTACCCCCTACCCCTAACACCTAACCCTAACCCCCCTAACCGTAACCCTAACCCCTAACCCTACCCTTAACCTTTAACCCCTAACCCCAACCCTAAACCCCTAACCCTAACTCTTAACCCTAACCCTAAAACCCTAACCCTTAACCCCAACCCTTAACCCCTAACCCTAACCGTAATTCAACCCTAACCATAACCCTAAACCCTAACCCTAACCCTTACCCCCTACCTCCTACCCCCAACCCTAACTCTAACCCTAACCCTAACCCGAACCCCTAACCCCCCCACCCTAACCCTAACCCCCCACCCTAACACCACCCCAAACCCCCCCCCACCCTAACCCTAACCCCACCACCCTAACCCCAACCCCTCCCTCCCCCTAACCCTACCCCCCTAACCCTACCCCTACCCACTAAACCCCAACCCTTACCCTAACCACAACCCCAAGCCCTAACCCAGCCCCTAACCCTACCCCTAACCCCAACCCCTCCCTCCCCCCCTAACCCTACCCGCCCTAACCCTACCCCTACCCACTAACCCTAACCCTAACCCCCCCCCACCCTAACCCCCCACCCTAACCCAACCCTAACCCCAACCCTAACCCTAACTCTAACCCTATCCCTAACCCCCCTAACCCTACCCACTACCCCTACCCACTACCACCTATCCACTACCCGCTAACCCTAACCCTAACGCCTAATCCTAACGCCTAACCCCTTAACCCTAACCCTTAACCCCTAACCCCCTAACCCCAACACCTAACCCTTAACCCCAACCCCTAACCCTTAACCCCAACCCCTAACCCAAACCCTAACCAAAATTCAACCCTAACCATAACCCTAAACCCTAACCCTAAGGCTAACCCTTACCCCCTACCTCCTACCCCCAACCCTAACCCCTAACCCCCACCCCTAACCCCCACCCTACCCCTAACCCTAACCCCCCCACCCTAACCCTAACCCCTAACCTTTAACCCTAACCCTTTACCCCTAACCCTAACCCAAACCCCTAACCCTTACCCTAAACCCCTAACCCTTAACCCTAATCCTAAAACCCTAACCCTTAACCCCAACCCTTAACCCTAACCGTAATTTAACCCTAACCATAACCCTAAACCCTAACCCTAACGCTAACCCTTACCCCCTACCCTAACCCCTAACCCTTACTCCTACCCCCTATCCCCAACCCTAACCCTAACCCTTACCCCCTACCCCCAACCCTAACCCCTAACCCCCCCACCCTAACCCCTAACCCTAACCCCCCCACCCTAACCCTAACCCTAACCCCTAACCCTAACCCCCCCACCCTAACCTAACTCCAACCCCTCCCCCCTAACCCTAACCCTCTAACCCTACCCCTACCCTCTAACCCCAACCCCTTACCCTAACCCCAACCCCTTACCCTACCCCTAACCCCTATCCCTAACCCCCCTATCCCTAACCCCCCTATCCCTAACCCCCCTATCCCTAACCCCCCTATCCCTAACCCCCCTAACTCTAAACCCTAACCCTACCCACTACCCCTACCCCACTACCCCCTAACCCCAACCCTACCCCTACCCTAAACCTAACCCCTAACTCCTAACCCTAAAGTTCTCCCTAACCCTACCCGCTAACCCAACCCTAACCCTAGCCCCAACCCTAACCCCCCCGACCCCAACCCTGACCATAACCCCAACCCCCCCACCCTAACCCTAACCCCCTAACCCCCTACCCTAACCCCAATCCTCCTAACCCTACCCCTTACAATTAACCCTAACCCCCTAACCCTAACCCCCACCCCTACCCCACCCTGAACCCTAACCCTCACCCCAACCCTAACCCCCTAACCCTAACCCCTAGCCCAACCCTAACCCTACCCTAACCCCAACCCCTAATCCCTAACCCAACCCTAACCCCCCTACCCTGACCCTGACCCTGACCCCGACCCTAACCCCTATCCCCAACCCCAACCCTAACCCACCCCAACCCTATCCCCAACCCCCTAACCCTAACCCCCTAACCCCCAACCCTTACCCCAATCCTAACCCTAACCCCCCTAACCCCAACCCCTAACCCAACCCTAACCCTAACCAAACCCTAACCGTAACCCCCTCCCCTCCAACCCAAACCCTAACCCCCTAGCCCCCCAACCCTAACCCTAACCCCTAACCCCAACCACCCTAACCCAAACCAAAACCCCAACCCTCGCCCTAGTCCTAACCCGAAACTAAACCCGAACCCTAAACCTAAACCCAAACCTAACACCAAACCCTGACCCAACCCTAACCCAACCCCAACCCCTACCCCAACCCTAACCCGCTTTCCCGTGCCCTAACCCTAACACCCTAACCCCAACCCCACCCCTAACCCCAACCTCTAAGCCCCAACCCTCACCCTAACCCCCAGACCCCCAAAACATTGAGGGAGAGGCTATCAGGGAAGTCTTGAGCATCTTTACCAGAAAAAAATGAAAGTGGTGAAGTGCACGAGGGGGTTTCTTACCTATGGCAGTAGATGATGCAGCGAAGAGAGACCGCGCTGCAGATCCGGACTCCAAGCACTGTGCAGATGAGCACCACTTACCATTCCCACTCCTGTCAGCAGGCACACAGCTCTTGCCCTCCATAATGCCACAATCGATCACACCCGCACTCAAGGCCCCAAGATATGGAGAGGTTGGCACTCATGCCCACCCCCCTACTAAACTGCGATTTAGCAGGCTACGAGGCTTCTAACGTAGAGACGGTCTATGGAATTTAGAAGTCTTGCAGACATGCAAGCTTTCTCCCACCACAAAATGTTGTCGAAGGCTTTCACGGTCAGAGTTCATCGGTTCTTGTAGGTTATCCGGGCTGTGTGACCGTGGTCTTGGTATTTTCTTTGCAGACGTTTCGCCTGCAGCTGTGGCAGGCATCTTCAGAGGAGTAACACTGAAGGACAGTGTCTCTCAGTGTCAAGTGTGTAGGAAGAAAAATATGTAGTCAGAAAGGGGTTGGGTTTGAGCTGAATCATTGTCCTGCAAAAAGATTCAGCTCAACCCAACCCCTTTCTGACTCTATGTTACTCTTCCTACACACTTGACACTGAGAGACACCATCCTACAAGAACCGATGATTTCCCCCACCACAGTTAATTACCTTTGATTTGGCCAGTCAGACTCAACTTCCCTTTTCTCTCCCCAATACTCAGCCCAAACTCTTTCGACAGTGGAAGGAAGCGCTTCCCTGACCCACCACCACCAGTGTGCCTCAGCTCCAAGCTCCCCACTCCACTAATTGGGGGTGGATATGGTAGTCAAGCACTGTCGGCCCTACTCAGTAACAGTGTGATGAAGAAAGAAGGTGGGTGAACAGGGTGACCAGTTCCTGAGGAGCCACGACAGGCCATCCAAAGAGATGTGCAGTCTCAGGAAATTCTGGCGCCATGGGAAAAGAAACTGGATTTTGGGGCATTCATTTCTGTAAAAACAAAAACAAAAAAACCCAGAAACTTGTTGAAGTTAACATGAAAGCAACATCACTTTTTAATTTTTCTTTTTTAACCAAGCAACTGAATTACAGGAAGGGCATCATTTAGGTGCTAACTATGAGAGAAAATTGGGGGGGGGGGCATAAACCCTAACAGGCAGATTGGGGAATGAGCCTGAACCCCTTGGGGGGGGGGACTGTGGCTGGAGCATGGCTAAGGCAGTTTTTCAGAGAGAAAACTAGGAGGGGAGGCATGAAGCCCAGTAAACAGACTGCCTGGAGGAAAATGCCACAGGGGAGATTGCCAAAGAATGGCAGGCCCCCATGCAAAGAGTATGGGGAGACAGGCAGAAAGAACAAGGAGCGAGAAGGAGGGAGAGGCTCTCAGGGCAGCCCTGACCATCTTTACCAGAAGGAAGTCAAAGTGGTGGCATGGAAGAGGGGTTTTTCTAACCTCTGGCAGTAGATGAGGCAGCAGAGAGACCAGGCTGCAGGATCCGTACTCCAAGCACTGCCCAGCAGAGGCCTATCTGCCATTTTCTCTCTCGTCAGCAGGCACGGGGCTCCAGCCCCCCATAATGCCACACGCTGCTCTCCCTTCCAGTCCTTCTCCACCTGGGATTGGGCTGGCTGCTGCAGCAAAAGAAAGAGACTCAGAATCATGCAGCACCTCGAACACTAAGAGAGGGGTCGTGGAATTCAGAAGCTTTCCAGACAGACAATCCATTCCCCACCACATTTAATTACCTAAATTTTGGGCAGTCAGCCTCATGATCTCAGTTCTCTCCCCAATACTCAGCCCTAACTCCTCCAACAGAAGATAGAAGCCCCCCCACAGAAACACACACACAGACCCCCCGCTGTTCCTCAGCTCCAAGCTCCCCACCTCCACAAATTGGGGGTGGATTTGGAAGTCAACCACTGTCTCCACTTGTCACCAACAGTACCATGAGGCAAGAAGAGGGGGTGAAGAGGGCGACAGGCTCCTCAGGTGGGCCAGAAGACACTGTGTTTTTTGGCCTTCTTTCCTGGGAAAAGAACAGAAACTTGTAAAAAATTGCCGGTAAGTAGAAGCATGTTGTATTTTTTACAAAGCAAGTGAAATATGGGCAGTGCATCACTAAGGGGCTTATTATGGGGGGGGGGAATTGGGGGGCTATAAACCGCAATAGGCACAAAAGGGAGGAGGCTTCGCTGAGGTAGATATTCTGAGAGAAAATGGAGGGCTATAAAACTCACCAGACACAAAAGGGAGAGGTAAATATTCTGAGAGAAAACAGGAAAAGGGGGACAGAGACCCCACACAGGGCCAAAGGGGAAGGGGCTTCACTCACATAGGTCTTCTGAGAGAAAATGGAGAAGGGGCTTCACGCAGATAGGTATTCTGAGAGAAAATGGGGGAAAGGTGGCAGAGACCCACACACACACAAGCCCAAAAGGGAAGGGGCTTTACTCAGATATTCTGAGAGAAAATGGAGGAATATAAACCTCACTAGACACAAAAGGGAGAGGTAAATATTCTGAGAGAAAACAGGAAAAGGGGGACAGAGACCCCACACAGGGCCAAAGGGGAAGGGGCTTCACTCACATAGGTCTTCTGAGAGAAAATGGAGAAGGGGCTTCACGCAGATAGGTATTCTGAGAGAAAATGGGGGAAAGGGGGCAGAGACCCACACACACACAAGCCCAAAAGGGAAGGGGCTTTACTCAGATATTCTGAGAGAAAATGGAGGAATATAAACCTCACTAGACACAAAAGGGAGAGGTAAATATTCTGAGAGAAAACAGGAAAAGGGGGACAGAGACCCCACACAGGGCCAATGGGGAAGGGGCTTCACTCACCTAGGTCTTCTGAGAGAAAATGGGGAAGGGCCTTCAAGCAAATAGGTATTCTGAGAGAAAATGGGAGGAAAGGGGGCAGAGACACCCCCCCACAAGCTCAAAGGGGAAGGGGCTTCACTCAGGTAGATATTCTGTGAGAAAAGAGGGAAAGGGGGTCTGAGCTCATGGACCAATCAGATCCTTGGCTGGTGGCCTCAGTTACTGAAGGAAACCTGTTGCTGACCAGGTGACCAAAGTGGTGGAAGAAGGACAAACGAGGAGGGCGGGGCTGCAGTCCAAGACCTCCCATTTCCCACAGGTGGCCCCCTCCCTCAGCATTTACAGCTCATTGAATGCAAGGTGGTTAATTGCCTGGCACTGCGATTCTGGCCTTGAGGGGGGGTGCAGATTGGAATTCCCCCTGAAATCTCAACCCCAAAAGGTCCCACAGCTTTGCTGAATCTCAAGCACAGCAGCCATTTCCCATCTCAACTTATTCTGCAGGCCCTTTGTAGACCCCAGGTTGGGCCAAAGCCTGAAGGCAAGAACACTCCAGCAAAACCAGCAGAGGAATTTCATCACACAGATTCCCCCCCCCCACACACACACAGCACATGTAGAGTGGGGGGGAGAGGCGAGGGCAGCCCGCTTTCGGCCAGCCTCTTCCTAAACTGCGGCCTGGATTTGTACCAGGTTTGTAATGCTGAGTTCCGGAAATTAAAACCCAATCGTGTCTCCAGAATGCCCGCAGTGTCAGCCACTGTACTAAATTTAGGAATTCTTTGTTTTCATTTTTGAGCGTGAAAACCTTTTCCTCAAGAAGCACAACATTCATTCTAAATGCACTGCATGAAAAAACAGGATTTTCTCAACTGCAAACATTGCGAAATCTGGAGAGCGCTAAAACAAAAAAAACCCTCATGCGCTGTTAGGTGCCTTTAAGCAGTTTCAAGATTGTTTTTGGTTAATGCTAATAGTTTAATGTGCTTGATCGGAGATTATTAAACTACTTAGTATTTTCAGAGTGATACAGTTGAGCTCAATATGCCAACCGGGTGGCACCTGTGGGTCATTAGGGAGCTTCTGTACAAATGCACTTTTTTCCTTTACTACAGAATTTATTTTCTACCTTCGCTTTTCCTATTTCCCACCTCTCCAAAGGCAAACTTTAAAGGAAACATGCAACAGTGTATCTATATAGAGGATGCAACGGTTTGCAACTCTTTACTCCAGCCATTTTTCTTACAGGAAATTAAGACACAACAGGCACGTGCGAAAACCAGTAATAATACGTTACATGTTAACTAAATTTGATTTGGTTGCATCGCTAAAAGCAATTTAGGTCTTAAAGGAAAACAAATACTGCATATATTTCAAATTTCCCCCAAACGTCCATATTTCCCCGCCCCCCCCCAAAAAAAACCAGCTCGCAAGCCCGTAACTTTTTTTTTTAACTTCCCCCCACCCCAAGTTAGAGCCTTGCAAGACCACCGCGGGCCTCGTGCTGCGTCATAAAACCCGCTATACGCCCCCTCACCCCTGGGCATTTCGCGCCAGACCCAAAGACACACACACCCCCTCCGGTGCACCGGGCGCCTTACCGGGCGGGCCGCGGAGTCCGCTTCGCCGCTGCACGTGCCGCCGCCTCCCGCGCGCCCGTGCCGTCCCGCGCCTGCGCACACACCCCTCCCCACGCCGGGGCTGAGTGAACTACTTGGAGCATGCGCAGAGAGCCCCCGTGGGGTAGCGGCGGGCAGACTGGCAGCCGGGCATCGGGTGACGTCAGAGTAGCTCTGCATGTCTCCCCGGCGGACTGCCTCTGTAGCTGGAGGTTCCACTCTGCTGCCGCGACGCTTCTATTAGGAACGAGCCCGGGGCGGCCCTCGTGCAGGGGCTGAGTTCCCACCAGGCAGGGCAAAAGGCGGCCTCTCGGCGGCAGATTATTCCCTTGACCACCGGATGGCGGCATCTCCTATCCCTGTCTTAGCCCCTGTGGAAGCCACTGGGAGGCGGGGCGTCGAGGTCGCGCCCCCCCCACCCCCCCACCGTGCCTTCTTTGGCCCAGGAAACCGCGCACGCACACCGGGGGAAGGGGGCTGGACCGGGCGGCCGAGCCAGGCCTGGGTGGGGGGGGGTCAATTGGCCTCTCGGCTGCAGTGCACCGGTTTGGCCACGGGAGGGCAGCACCCTCCTCCCCCACGGCTCGGGCGCTCCCCCCCATTTTATTACATTTTAGTTTATTCAATTTTATGTTATTAAGTTTTATCTGACCTCTTCTTAAAAACCTCCAGGGAATATTTTATCTTACCGCCTCCTGAGGAAGCCTGTTCCATGGAGCGGTTCCTGGGTGGGCAGGCTTCCTCGGGGGGGGGGTGAGCTCTCCTTCCCTGGAGGTTTTGAAGCAGAGGTTAGATGGCCATCTGTCAGCAAGGCTGATTCTACGACCTTAGGCAGATGATGAGAGGGAGGGCATCTTGGTCATCTTCTGGGCATGGAGTAGGGGTCACTGGGGGTGTGGGAGGGGGAGGTAGTTGTGAATTTTCTGCATTGTGCAGGGGGTTGGACTAGATGACCCTGGTGGTCCCTTCCAACTCTATGATTCTATGACCGTCCCTTTGGAGATGCCACTGGGGATTGAACCTGGGACCTTCTGCGTGCCACTGATAGATCGCAAACATAGAAAATCATTTTCATGTCCTCCCCAGAAGGGGGAAACCTTAAAGCAGAAGCTGGACGGCCACCTGTCAGCAATGCTGGTTCTGTGACCTTAGGCAGATAATGAGAGGGAGGGCACCTTGGCCATCTTCCGGGCATGGAGCAGGGGGTCACTAGGGGGTGTGTGGGGGGGAGGGATTTGTGAATTTCCTGCATTATGCAGGGGGTTGGACTAGATGACCCTGGAGGTCCCTTCCCACTCTATGGTTGAAGTGGCAGTATGTCCAGGGTCTGACATGCCGTGAGGCTGCTTTTTCTTTGCTGCCGCAGCATAAGACTTGCGCTGAGGTTTCAGGGGGAACAGAACCGAAGTGTAAGGACAATTGCTGCCCCCGTTTTGTAATAATAAATAAGAAAAATGAAAATAAAGTCTGTTTAAAATCGAATAACATAAAGTGTTATTAAATAGTGGAAAAAGAGGGCTAAGCTGGTATTGCACACTCCCAACGTATCATTACGGCATTTCAGGAAGAAGAAAGGCCTCCGAAACGCTTGGGGGGGGGAACAACCTAGTAACGCTTCCGGTATTTGTGACGCGGGGAATTTGAGTGGCTGTAACGCTTCCGGGCCCCGGAAGCGGCGGGGACTGCAAAACGGGGGCAGCGGTTCTGGTGACACTTCCGGTCTTTGTGGGCAAGTTCCGGGCAACTAATGCGGTTGCGCACTACAGAGCAGGGGGCGGGGATTCCATGTGCGCCTCCGGGGGGCTGGTTTGGCTGTGACGCTTTTGAGCACGGTTGCCATGGAAACAGGCTGGCGACGCGGCCGTCGGGCGCGCCCGTGAACCCGCTGCGCAAGCGCCGCAGCCGTGCGGAGGGAGGGGCGCTGCTGCCACCCCGCGGCCAAACCCATGCACTGCAGCCCAGGGGCCCCGCGGGCCACGCCTGGCCCGGACTCGGAGCCTCCGCCGCCCGCCCGCCCGCCCGCCCGCCCGCCCGGGGCTCCCGGGGGGCATCCCGGGCCTCCGCCGCAGAGTGGGTGTGTTGGGGGGGGGGGGGAGACCGCACACCCCATGGCCATGGAAACTCGTTGTATGCGCAGAGGCACAGCCCTGGCCTGATCAGAGACCCGGGGCAGGGGATGATGCCGCCGCCGCCTTGTGGCGCAATGGAGGAACTGCCCCCACCCCACCCCACCCCACCCCATTTAACCCATTTAATGTGCAACCCCTCCCTCATTCCCAGCACGGAGGAGGAAGCAGCTGGTGTTGACAGGCCGACCTTCTCCACCATTTCAGGAGGAGTCCGAGCGGCTCCCAGTCCCCTTTCCCCCTCCCCACAGCAGGCACCCCTGGGCACGGTCACTGGGGGTGTGGGGAGGGGGAGGCGGTTGTGAATTCCCTGCATTGTGCAGGGGGGGTTGGACTAGCTGACCCTGGCGGTGTAAAGGAAATACACCCTGCATTTCCTTTTGCTACAATACTGCACAACATTGGCCCAAACTTTAATTCAGGCTGCGGCCTAGTTACCCCTAGCAAATGCATTTCAAAGCTCCGTTTGCAATCTGTGAGAGCGGGGGGGGGGAAGGAACTCTCTCAAGCCCCCTTCCCTTTGAAGCTTGCTCACTGATGGCCCATCTGTCTCCAAGGTGATACATCCTGTCACACCTTAGCCCTCGCTGACTCTTGGGGTCTCCTGATGATTTACATTTACTGCAGGAATGCAATTTATCCCTTGTCTTCAAAGAGTTGGCTAGTGACATGACATATATGAAATTGGTTTGTTGTTTTCCTGAGGAATTCATTGGCTGCTTGATCACCAGCTGACGAATTCGGAAGGTATAAGAATAAACTTCTTCTGATATAGTTTTCATGAAGCTTGGGAGGGAGACATGCTGGTCATGTCTCCAAGCGATCATCATCTGGGAACCATGAAAGGCTGACACTCTGCGTGTTAGGACCAAAACTGGGTCTTGGTAACTATAAATCAACTAAAACCTTGCATTTGTTACTCTCTTGGAAACTTTGCCTATTTTGCCTGAAACTTAAAGAACTACTGTGAAGTTAGAGATTGCTAAGATTTCTTGTTTTTATGCTATCTGCCTCACAAACAATTTCCTTTCTGTAATGAGCACATTTTATTAAATAAACTTATAGACTTTATATTGAAGTCTGAGAAACCTTTTTTGGGTCTCAGGGCTAAATCCAAGTGCCTGAGTGTGTGTGTGTGTGAGAAACCACCTACCCTAGTGTTTTGTGGCAATAAGCCTCCCCTGGCAGAAGCTCTACTCTGCAGGGACGGTTTGTGCTTGTTTTGACTTTTGGGAAACTGGTTGGGGAAGGGTAGCTCTCAGCTCATCCCTGGGAAAGCCAGCCTTTTGGAATTGAGAGCTGGTGGCGATATACCTGTACTGCGCTCAAAGGGGGAATCCTGGGGCTCAGTAAGGGATTTGGGTTTCCTTAGGGAAACATTTAGTGACTTTGAACTAGAGAGGAGTCGGCCTGCTGGAGAGCAGACCGAGTCTCCTCGACAAGGTAGCGGAGTCTACCCACATTGTGCTTTAGGGGGAATCCTGAAGCCCAGTGGGGAAGTTTGGGTTTCCTTAGGGAAACATTTGGCAACTTTTGACCCAAGGAGGAACCGGTTTGCTGGAGAGCAGGCCGGACCTCCTTGACATGGTGGCAGCGTGCGTGATCTGAATTGGGACCCTGAAAGGTTTCCTTAAATCAATTTTGTGCTGAGGTTGCAGAGTGAGGCACCTAGCAAGTTTTGTTATTTTTGGAAGTTTGAGTTAGGACAGCAAAGGCAATAGGCAGGCTGTCGTTTGAGAGCCAGGAGGAAAGCAACCTCGAGACGGTTGACCAGGCTGGCCTTTTGGAAGAAACGGTGGCCGAACCCACCATTTGGACTTTCCCGAAGGAAGAGTGGGCAAGCCGCTGGAAGGAGAGGCGACTGCGTTTGAATGCCGATAACAACATTGGTGAGCAAACTCTGCCCAGCACCTTTGCCCTCTTCTCTGATACCCTGAGGGCTGGGAGCCCTGACCCTCTGGCCAGCGAGCAGCGCTCAGAGATGCTGATGGAGGAATCCCGGCTCCGACAGAGGCAAGACGAAGAGCTATGGCTGGAAATGCGATCAAACTGGGAACGCGAATGGGAGCAGCCTCGGAAACAGAAGGTGACCCATTACAGCCCAGCTGACTACCCCGGTGAGAAGGGGAGGGGGGAGGAAAGGACTTTCCGAGCGGATTCTCCTGTAACCCAACCCCGGGAGCAGGAGAAAGACAGCTGGAAGAGGAAATATGGTGTGCCAGGGAAATCAAGCCTGGCGATTCAACGCGCTGATATCTACTCTGGTGAGATTGGGAAGGGGAGAGAAGGGGAAGACCGAGCCCATTCCCCAATAGCCCAGCCCAGGGATGTAGAAGAGAGGGGGCGGCCCAGCCAGAGAGACTATGTTTGGAGGGAAGAGGAGAGGGAGTATTCCCCTCGCCTCGACCGATCTTACCCCCTGGAATACAGAAGGGTGGGGGGGAGTCCCAGCAGTAGAACGCCTTTCCCAGAGCGGCACCGAGACTGGCGGAGGGGCGGCCTTGACGGCGGGAGGGAAGACTCTGAGCCCCCGAGGCGCCCACAGCGAGGGAGGAGGGGAAGGAGAGACTACTACACTTCGGATGAAGACGAGGATTTTTCTCCTTACCGGGCCCGATCCCAGAGGGACTCTCTTGCAACTTGGAGAGCCAACAAATCTTTGCTACCGCCGTACAAAGATGGGAACGACCTCCTCGCATATTTCTCCCTCTTTGAGGATTTTTGCCTGGATTTTTGTATACCTATGAGACATTGGATGAGGGTTTTGAGGGGTCAAGTCTCTGGGAGTCTCCTCGACCTCATGGGTAATTTGCCCCCCCATGAAATGCAGGACTATACCCGTTTCAAGAGGCTTGCACAGCAACATTTTGCCCTGTCTGCCGAGGCCTACCGCCAAGCTTTCAGGAAGATAGACCAGTCCACAACAGACACTTTCCCAGCCATGGCCTCGCGGTTATCCCGTAACTTTCAGCACTGGATAAGTGCTGAAAATGTGAAAACATTCCAGGGACTTACGGAGTTAATTCTTCTGGAGCAATTTTTTCGCTTGCTGCCGGGAGAGCTAGCAGCCTTGGTGAAGGATAGGAATCCAGTGACTTTAACAGAGGCTGCCAATTTGGCCAATCAGATGTGGATGCACCGACAAAAGGAGTTTGGACAACTTGGAATTCCCACCCGCAGCCCCGCGCACGAGCAGAGTAAGATGGGAAAGGGAGACAGGAAAGCAGCAGCAACCTCCCCTGAGAGAGCAATTAACCCTCGCGTCTCTGTGGAATCCGGCCTGTGCTTCGTTTGTAAACAGAGGGGGCACAAGAAACTTGACTGCCCTGTCATGCAGGAACGGGAGGGGAGGAAATCTACACCCCCCACTCCTGCTCCGAGGATGCGTCTGATTGAACCCAGTCAACAACCTGCGGTGGGAGATTGGGAAGCTGAGATCGCTACAGAGAGCAGGGCGACGGCTTCAAGCGACCCAGCGAGACAGCGGCCTGCCGGGAAACAGCTGCCAGAAACTGCGCCTGCTGGGACATCTAGAGACTTAGAGACTGTGCGGATGGCGTTTATTGATTTTGGTTGTGAGTTGAAGGGGAATGATACTACGGTTGGGAGGGCATGTAACCCTGTGAGAAAGGGAGAAACAAGGGAGGTGGGGGGGAGAAATTCCTCTCCGGTGCTGACAGCCAGCTCTTCTCCTACAGCAGAGACTGGTGTGAATTCTTCCCTTGCAAATGCTGATGTTGTGGTTGAAAGAAAAGGAGCGGGGGATCCTTCTCTCCCAGTCTTGACAGTGAAACCGGCCTTGCGGCCAGACGGCCCTGTACATTCTTCCCTTACGGATGCAAATGATACACTTAAGGGGCAGGAAAGGCCAAAAAATTCTTTGCAGCTAAAAAACCCTGTACATCCCCTGGAACGATGCTATAGGCAAATCCCTAGGATGCTAGAAATATCCTCTGCTTGCCAACCGCCTGGAGAGTCAGAGGAAATGGGGCTAGATCCGGAGGTGAAAGGCATATTAGCTGCTAGGCTGAATGTGATGGTGGAACAATTTGGGGCAGTAAATCCCGATCGGTTTGGGAGAACTGCAAGGATTAATCATGTAACTATTGCTGGGGAGGCCTTGCCTGTAAACACACAACCCTGCGAAGTGCCAACCCAACAGGGGACAACGAAGGCTGAGGGAGGGGAAAGGAGGGGGGACATGGGACCCCATAAGCCTGCCAATTCCCCCTTGCATCCTTGTGTGGGTTTGACTCCTAATGATGAGGGTTTGACTCAACCCTGCATGAATTCTGGGCAACCTGATAAGCTGATGGCTGCTGACAACTTGCCTGTGCTGTGCCATGGATTAGCTCAACTGACGGATGGAGTTGCTGAAGGACCAAAGCAGTATTTTAATAAAGTTTCTGACACTCTTCCTGGTCCTGTTACTTAAGGTCGTGTTTTGTGAGAGTTCTGAGTTATTTTGTAAGCTAAGAGGTTTTAATCTTGTTTTCCCTTTTGTACTGTGTTATGATATTTTGAGTATACAGTCATGATTCTACTGTTTGACCTTGTTTTGCTTTCTGTATGTGATTTGTCTGCATCAGTATGAGGCCATGAGTGTATGTGTTGCTCTAAGGCCTATATGCCTCATATGTGTTTTTGATAATAGCTTATGTTCCAATTTAGATGTTAGGTGATTTTGCTTGACTGTTGTAGTTTAGACCTTCCTTAAGATGAAACTCAGCTTGCTTCTGTAGTTTCATCTCCCCAAGGGGAAAGATGTAAAGGAAATACACCCTGCATTTCCTTTTGCTACAATACTGCACAACATTGGCCCAAACTTTAATTCAGGCTGCGGCCTAGTTACCCCTAGCAAATGCATTTCAAAGCTCCGTTTGTAATCTGTGAGAGCGGGGGGGGGGAAGGAACTCTCTCAAGCCCCCTTCCCTTTGAAGCTTGCTCACTGATGGCCCATCTGTCTCCAAGGTGATACATCCTGTCACACCTTAGCCCTCGCTGACTCTTGGGGTCTCCTGATGATTTACATTTACTGCAGGAATGCAATTTATCCCTTGTCTTCAAAGAGTTGGCTAGTGACATGACATATATGAAATTGGTTTGTTGTTTTCCTGAGGAATTCATTGGCTGCTTGATCACCAGCTGACGAATTCGGAAGGTATAAGAATAAACTTCTTCTGATATAGTTTTCATGAAGCTTGGGAGGGAGACATGCTGGTCATGTCTCCAAGCGATCATCATCTGGGAACCATGAAAGGCTGACACTCTGCGTGTTAGGACCAAAACTGGGTCTTGGTAACTATAAATCAACTAAAACCTTGCATTTGTTACTCTCTTGGAAACTTTGCCTATTTTGCCTGAAACTTAAAGAACTACTGTGAAGTTAGAGATTGCTAAGATTTCTTGTTTTTATGCTATCTGCCTCACAAACAATTTCCTTTCTGTAATGAGCACATTTTATTAAATAAACTTATAGACTTTATATTGAAGTCTGAGAAACCTTTTTTGGGTCTCAGGGCTAAATCCAAGTGCCTGAGTGTGTGTGTGTGTGTGAGAAACCACCTACCCTAGTGTTTTGTGGCAATAAGCCTCCCCTGGCAGAAGCTCTACTCTGCAGGGACGGTTTGTGCTTGTTTTGACTTTTGGGAAACTGGTTGGGGAAGGGTAGCTCTCAGCTCATCCCTGGGAAAGCCAGCCTTTTGGAATTGAGAGCTGGTGGCGATATACCTGTACTGCGCTCAAAGGGGGAATCCTGGGGCTCAGTAAGGGATTTGGGTTTCCTTAGGGAAACATTTAGTGACTTTGAACTAGAGAGGAGTCGGCCTGCTGGAGAGCAGACCGAGTCTCCTCGACAAGGTAGCGGAGTCTACCCACATTGTGCTTTAGGGGGAATCCTGAAGCCCAGTGGGGAAGTTTGGGTTTCCTTAGGGAAACATTTGGCAACTTTTGACCCAAGGAGGAACCGGTTTGCTGGAGAGCAGGCCGGACCTCCTTGACAGGCGGTCCCCCTTCCAACTCTGTAATTCTAGGTAGGTGGGGCAGAGAGAGCGCTAAGAGAGCTGTGACTAGCCCAAGGTCACCCAGCTGGCTTCGTGTGGAGGAGCGGGGAAACCGACCCGGTTCCCCAGATTAGCCTCCGTCGCTCCTGTGGAGGAGCAGTGGGGGATCAGACCCGGTTCTCCAGAGTCCGCCGCTCCAGACCAAACCACTCCAAACAGGCGCTCTTGCAGGTCTCCGCTCTGGGCTCTGAGCTGCTCTGCTAGGGCCGCTGTGTCCTGGGGAAAGAGCTCCTTTTCGCCTTGGCTTCTGCCAGTCTGAGCGCCCAGATCAGAGCCCACTGCTCCAAACCACCAGTCTTAACCACTGCACAGAAGAGGCCACTCCGCAGGCACTGTGCTGGGGAAGATCCCGCTCAAAGGCTTCTAGATCTGCAGGAAGGCGTCCAGGGCCTGGCCCCACCTTCCCAATAGGCTCACCCACTTCCCCGAAATGAATGGTGAACATAAGAGGCGGAGGATACCCCTCCAGGGGTCCTGGCAGCCCCCGGTAATGCTCCTTGGGAAGACTGTGCTAGCCCCCACCCCACCCCCGACGTCCCACTTTATTTAAATAATGGAGGCCACGCACTCAGCTTTTTTCTTTTAAATAGAAGCAAAGTTCTTTACAGCACCACGAAAAGCCATCAAATATTGTTTTTTTCATAATAACAACAATACAGGTAGGTGGGGATGTTGGAGGGAAGAGGAGGCTGGGATCAGGATGCATAGCTCTGACAGAATGGACAGACGATACAAGTTCCATAACTTAATAAAAATATATGTTTCATATATATATTACACATATATAGCCAGCATAAGAATCTTCGAATACTTTTAAGATACAGCTTGTTTTTTTTTTTTTGTAATCTCTCTTTACAACAGATATATTCACGTGGTCGTTTCATTTTTTGTTCTTTTAAAGTATTTTTTAATTTAATAAAGAAATTTCATAGTTGTGCCAGACGTTTTTTGGAGATCAGTACTTGGAGAAAAGAGGGGTCACCAGATGACACCCGCAACCCCACCCCACCCGTGGCCGCCCAGTTCTCATTAAAAAAAAAAAAAAAAAAAAAAACAGACCTGAAGAATAAACCAGAATTGCATTCCCAACGTAAAAGCCATTTGTTGCCCTGACAGATCCTTGTGTGTACATCAGTATACAGCTGCACGTGTGTCAAAATTACATCCACGCACGTTAAAAAAAAAATTAAATTAAAATTTAATTAAAAAAATTAAAAAAACAAAATTAAAAAAAACAAAGAAAATACACTGGTAGGAGATGAGATTGTATAGTACCAAATAATCCATAAAAGAAGGCACATCCTTTACTTTTGGCTAAAATGGTGTAAAAAGAACATAGCAAAGAAAATCAAAGCCCGTGTAACAGAAAATTTCACACGCCCTGAAAACAAAAGTGATGGTATCTTTTACACCTTGTACTACTCCTTAAGATGATCTCGCCACAAGTCAGAGGTTAGGGCAGAGGTTAGGATCCCAGCTGCACTCTGGTTCTTTCAATTAAATCTCTTTAAAACAGTTTAATATACAACTGATAATATTAACTCTTCTTAAATATATATATATATATATATATATATATATATATATATATATATATATATATATATATATATATATATATATATATATATTTCCTTTATTCTATCGGGGGGGGGGGCTTGAATCGGTATAATCATCTCAAATAATTTAATACGTTATAGCTTATTTCCCTCAACCCTTTACACCCTCCAAAGAGAAAGTGTGGATTTTGTTTTCCATATCTGCTACCTAGAGGAAGCGCCTTTGCCCACTTAGCATTATTAATAACCCCGGGTGTCTGCCACCGAGTGCCTGAAGGAGCCAAACGTAGACAGTAGCCCAGGAGAAGAAGGGAACTTGAAGCAAAGGGGGGTTTCCTGAGCTTTTGATCTTCAGCTGGTACTTTCGAGCTGTCCAAACTAAGGCAGGGTCTGTTATCAGCACTTCTAACTTTCTGGCTTCTAGACTGTTTTTCTCGTGGGAGAAGATGGATGGTGAAAGGAAGAGGGAGAAAGACCCCAGAGGCTTAAAAGAGGCCCCAAGTTGCAGGTTGGAAGGGGGAGTGACAACAGTCCCACATCTGCAAAGTGAGACAACGGCTCTAAAGGGAGACGCACCTATGGAAGCTCAGGATAGAATCCGGCCTCTTGGCCTAAAAGCAGCAAATGCCCGAGTAAACGCTGGTTTGTGAAGGCCGCCTCACCCACTGGTCAAGGGTGCGAGACGCTCATACGGGTGGAACTTTGAGGCATACGAGGCCTGAACTCTGGAAGTTCAGCCTTCCCATCCTGAAATGTGGGAGCTCTTCTCGTTCCTTGACCTCCGAACGATCTCGGGTGCTTGTACTGTTCTGGATCTAGAGGAAGATGGGACACGAGGAAGAGAGCAAAGAACTATGAGCGGTGGCTTTCGTTATTACTGAAACATCTGACGGGCTAAAGCCAACAAGGAACCCCAAGGGTTAAGGTGGCTCTCGGAAAAGTGATGCTTGTGGGGGAAATGCCACCTCAGATAGGCGCATGTAGGAGGTCAGAACTCTTCCGTTTGGCACCGTTAGCCGAGAAGACGGCATTCTGAAGCCCATCTGTCCCTTCGGATGGCAAATAATAGCTAGGAAACGGGAAGATGATCTGCAAAACATCTAAGTGGAGATGGCAGGCATGTTAGGACACAGTGATGTGATGTAACCTCTGACCTCATGGAGGTTTAAAAGCACCGTAACAAAACATGTGAGATCTATCAGAGGAAGGACGCTAAGGCTTACCCCTAACGTAGCCTCTCTGGAAGCAAATCCTGATTGTGAAAATAGCACAAGCCTCTGCAAATCTGTTAAAATATTTCTCCGAGGACTCCCAAGGGCAGCTGGCCCACAAACTACAAACCTCGAGGGACCCTGCCGCGGGTCCACGGCCAAGGTGGCTGCAGGCCTGAGGGGGCAGAATGGAAGCGATTACAAAAATTCAGAATGCACTTCAAGGATCAATGCATAAGGAGGCGAATCAAGTTCTGTGCTGTGAATGACTCCTTGATCTGAATGCTGGCTCCAGGAAGGCTATGAGCTCTCCTGTGGCAAAAAGATGCTGATTCTCACCAAGATGGGAATAATTTTGTTTAACACTGACAGGGAAAAGGAGGGGCCTCTCATGCCAAGAAATTCCAGCAGGAAGAGAGTGGCCGATCAATGCTTTGACAACTCGGAGTTGCCGCATCGGCGTAGGGATGGGTAATGCATTATTGGGATTCTTGGATTGTGCTTGTCTAAGATAAGATGTGCCCATTGAGAAGTGACCACGAGGCCTCAAGGGTTAAGAGGGAATCCCCGTGGATCCAC
>NC_079316.1:27500-50000 GCF_029931775.1 Euleptes europaea
CCTAACCCTCAAACCCTAACCCCTAACCCCCTAACCCTAACCCCCCTAATCCTAACCATAACCCTAACCCAACCCTAACCCTAGCCCCATCCCCAAACCTAACCCCAACCCTAACCCTAACCCGCCCTAACCCTAACCCTAACCCCCCTAACCCTAACCCTTACCCTAATTCTAACCCTAACCCTAATCCTAACCCTAATCCTAACCCTAACCCAAATCCTGACCCTAATCCTAATCCAAATCCTAACCCTAACTCTAATCCTAACCCTAATCCAAACCCTAATCCTAACCCTAACGCTAATCCTAATCCTAACCCTAATCATAACCCTAACCCTAATCGTAACCCTTATCCTACTCCTAACCCGAACCCTAATCCTAAACCTAACTCTAATCCTAATCCTAATCATAACCTGAACCCCCATCCTAACCCTAACCCTAAACCCCACCCTAACCCCCACCCTACACCTACCCCTACCACTAACCCTAACCCCCCCTAACCCTAACCCCCTAACCCTAACCCCCTAACCCTACTCCAAAACCCTAACCCTAATTATAATCCTAATCCTAACCCTAAACCTCATCCTCATCCTCACCCTAACCCAAACCCTAACCCAAACCCAAACCCTAACCCAACCCTAACCCCTAACCCCTAACCCAAACCCCCTAACCCCTGTAACCTTACCCCTAACCCTAACCCCCCTAACCCTGACCCCACCTAACCCTAACCCTAACCCTGGCCCAACACCAAAACCAACCTTAACCCTAACCCAAAGCTAACCCTAACCCCTACCCCTAACACCCCTAACCCCTGTAACCCTAACCCTAACCCCCTAACCCTAACCCTACCTAACCCAAACCCTAACCCTAACACAACCACAACACCAACCCTAACCCTAACCCCCCGCCCCTAAACCTGACTCTGACCCTAACCCCAACCCAACCCTATCCCTAACCCTAACCCTATGTGAGGGTCTGCATGTCTCTGTCTGTTCTCTGTCTGTTGGTCCCAGCTCTCCCCCTCCTCTCTGCTTTGAACTCGTAAAAGCAGTTCACACCTTTTGGCATTTCCTGGGTTCAGGCGCCATATCTGTTAGGCCCTGGCAGGAATGCCTCCTCCCCTATGAAGGCCTCCCCGCTGTGCTTTGTATTCACTCCCTTTTGCCAGATTCGGCCTTGGAGGCTAGATAGCCCTAACAAGCCCTCTGGGGTCGATTGATGTCTGTATTGTACCCATCTGTCTTGTAGCTTCCCATAACATAGGTGTGAACTTTGATGCCCTGTAGGAGATATAATTCTGTAGCTTTGGAGTCTTGCTCACTTGCAACTTTAATTGGTGTTTGCCCTGTACTGTCTGAAGCCTTCAATAAACTCCTTGTTTCTGCATCAACGTCTGAGCAAGTGATTTTATGAAGTTTGCACAGCTTGGTTGGGAACTCTCACATTAAGTTGCAAGTCAGCAAGACTTACTTTACCATTGTCCCCATAGTCGCCCCCGTAGTACTAGGAATGAATTGGCTGCAGGGCCACAATCCCTCCATAGACTGGGTGAAGCGGACGCTCACCTTCCCCAGTGACCCCTGTGAATTGCACGATAAGGACCGAGTGCTCTGCGCTCCGGCAGCCGCCTTGGTGGGGGCCCCCGTATCCGACACTCCACCACCCCAGCTACCCAACGAGTATTCCCAATTCGCCGATGTGTTTGATGTGCGGGAATGTGATGAACTATCCCCCCACCGAGAGACTGACTGCGCTATTGAAATTGTGGGAGATGGTAAATTGTCCAAAGGGAAAGTCTACCCCATGAGTCCCAATGAGAAGGCGGTACTGCGGGAATATCTGGACACCAACCTGGCGAGGGGTTTTATCCGCCCGTCCAAAGCTCCGTACTCGGCCCCCGCCTTCTTTGTCAAGAAAAAGACGGGAGACTTGAGACTGTGTATTGATTTTCGTAGACTGAATGCTGTCACTCAGTCTAACGCTTACCCCCTCCCTCTCATTCCAGACCTTCTAGCGCAATTGAAGGAAGGCCGGATCTTCACCAAATTGGATTTGGTGGAGGCCTATCACCGCATCCGCATAAAGGAGGGGGACGAATCCAAGACTGCCTTTTCTAGTTGTTTTGGCATGTTTGAGTATTTGGTAATGCCGTTCGGACTTTTGGGGGCTCCGAGTGTGTTCATGCAATTAATCAATGAAGTTTTACATGACTTGCTGTTCCGTGGGGTGGTGGTATTCCTGGACGATATCCTCATTTATTCGGAAACCATGGAAGAGCATGTGCGGCTGGTGCGCGAAGTCCTCCAGCGGCTACGTGAGCATAAATTATTTGCCAAAGTTTCCAAATGTGAATTCCATCAGCCCTCCATCACCTTCTTGGGTTATGTGATTTCCCATCAAGGCTTAGAAATGGACCCTGAAAAGGTGCGGGCTGTTATGGATTGGGAACCTCCCGCTACACGTAGGCAGCTGCAACAGTTTTTGGGTTTTGCCAACTTCTACCGAAACTTTATCCCCAACTTTGCGCAGGTGGCCCTTCCCCTTACCTCCCTTCTGCGCACCAAAGGGAAGGGGGCGAACGCCACTCTGCCCTCTGCCCGGTTGCAATGGTCCCCGGACTGCCAGCAGGCTTTCGAGACGCTTAAGCTGCTCTTCTCGTCCGAATCCGTGCTTGCTCACCCGGACTGCAATAGACCGTTCGTGGTTCAGGTTGACGCCTCAGACGTTGCCATGGGGGGGGCCCTCTTGCAGCGAGACGGGGACGGGGTTTTGAAACCGTGTGCCTATTTCTCCAAAAAGTTTTCCCAGTCTGAGATCAACTGGGCCATTTGGGAGAAGGAGGCGGCTGCCGTTTGGGACCACCATTTGGAGGCACTTTCTGGAAGGGGCAGAGACTCCTTTTGAAGTGTGTACCGACCACAAAAACCTCGAGGCTCTAAAGGGAGCGAGGAAGCTCAACGCAAAACAAATTCGTTGGGCTCAGTTCTTTGCGAAGTTCCGATTTGTCCTGAAACATGTGCCCGGGAAGGACAATGCTCTGGCAGATGCCCTTTCCCGGCTTCCCCAGTACCGCAATGAGCTTGACCGACCTGTGGACTCCCTGTTCACCCCCGAGCAAAGAGGGGAAGTTCCGGGACTTGCCGTGACCACCCGGTCCCAAGCCCACCGCCCGGAAAAACCCCTTCTCAGAGGTGTCCCGGAGGCTTTTCAGCAACGACTCCGGGACGCCTCTCTGAGGGAAGCGGAGCAGCAGACCCTTCCCGCAGGCATGGAACAACGAGACTCTTGGTGGGTGCAGGGGGGTAAACTCTACGTTCCTGAACCTCTTCGCAAAGAGGTATTAGGAATGGTCCACGGGGCCAAGCTTGCGGGTCATTTTGGGTTTGTGAAAACTTTACATTTGATAAGACGGCAATTTTGGTGGCCCAGCATGAGAGCCGATGTAGAACTGTACGTTCGCAGCTGCCCCGTCTGCGCCACGGCCAAAAAACGGATGGGGAAGCCTCCTGGACTGTTAAAGCCTCTGGAAACGCCAACCATGCCCTGGGAAGTGATAGCTATGGACTTTATCACTGACCTACCGCCCAGTCGGGGTAAAACTGTGCTTTGGGTGATCACTGACCTATTTTCCAAACAGGTCCACTTTGTCCCTTGTGCCGGGCTGCCCTCGGCCCAAAAATTGGCTAAACTGTTTGTTAATCACGTCCTGAAACATCATTCGGTCCCCAGAAAGGTCCTCTCCGACAGGGGGGTCCATTTGTTGCCAAGTTCTGGAGGGCCTTCCTGAAAATCATGGGGGTTGAAGAACAGGGGCTCTCTTCTGCCTACCACCCCCAGACCGATGGTCAAACGGAGCGGGTCAATGCAGTAGTCGAATGCTACCTCCGATGTTATGTAAATTACCACCAGGACGACTGGGTGGACTTGTTACCTTTTGCCGAGTATGCCTACAATAACGCCCCCCATTCCTCCACAGGTTTCAGTCCTTTCCATGTGGTGTATGGGAAGGACTTTGGACCATTCGGCTCGACCGCCATCACCCCTGAACTCGAGGGGGTTCAGGAGGTTCAGGATTGGGTGCAAGTGGTGCAGTCCACTTGGCCCTGGCTACAGAAAAACCTTGAAAGGGCCAAGCGTAAATACAAAGACCAGGCTGATAAGCATCGGTCCCCGGGGTGGGAACTCAATGTGGGGGGGGAAGTTTACCTCTCCACAAAAAATCTGGGCTCACTTCGACCCTGTAGAAAGCTGAGCGATCGGTATGTGGGTCCTTTCCCCATATCCCGAGTGATCAATGATGTCACAGTGGAGTTAGAACTCCCCAAGTCCCTTCGGGGTGTGCATCCCGTGTTTCACATCAGTCTGCTCAAACCATATGTGGCTGCACCCCAGTTCCATTCTCCCCCTAAGCCTGAGGTTCCTACTGTTGTGGGCGGGGAGACGCATTTGGAAGTTTCCAAGCTGTTGGACTCTAAGTTTAGGAAGGGTAAAGTGTTCTATCTAGTTCGTTGGAAACATCTGGGCCCGGCTCATGATGAATGGGTGGCGGCTCCCCACATGGCTGCCCCCTGCCTGGTTCGGGAATTCCATAATGCCTACCCTGATAAACCTCGTCCGCCCGACCTTGGGGGGAGGGGGCCTTAAGGGGGGCAGAATGTGAGGGTCTGCATGTCTCTGTCTGTTCTCTGTCTGTTGGTCCCAGCTCTCCCCCTCCTCTCTGCTTTGAACTCGTAAAAGCAGTTCACACCTTTTGGCATTTCCTGGGTTCAGGCGCCATATCTGTTAGGCCCTGGCAGGAATGCCTCCTCCCCTATGAAGGCCTCCCCGCTGTGCTTTGTATTCACTCCCTTTTGCCAGATTCGGCCTTGGAGGCTAGATAGCCCTAACAAGCCCTCTGGGGTCGATTGATGTCTGTATTGTACCCATCTGTCTTGTAGCTTCCCATAACATAGGTGTGAACTTTGATGCCCTGTAGGAGATATAATTCTGTAGCTTTGGAGTCTTGCTCACTTGCAACTTTAATTGGTGTTTGCCCTGTACTGTCTGAAGCCTTCAATAAACTCCTTGTTTCTGCATCAACGTCTGAGCAAGTGATTTTATGAAGTTTGCACAGCTCGGTTGGGAACTCTCACACCCTAACCCCAACCCCAACCCAACCCTTCGTTTAACCCTAACACTAACCCAACCCCAACCCAACCCTAACCCAATCCTAACCGTAACCCAACCCTAACCCAACCCTAACCCAACCCGAACCCTAACCCAAAATTAACCCAACCCTAACCTTAACCCTAACCCCTAACCCTAACCCCAAGCACAACACTAACCCAACCCTAACCCTAACCCCTAACCCCAACCCTAACCGTAACCCTAACCCGAAGCCAAACCCTAACCCTAACCCGAAGCCTAACCCTAACCCTAAACCGAAGCCTAACCCTAACCCGAAGCCTAACCCTAAGCTTAACATTAAGCCTAACCCTAAGCTTAACTCTTAGCTTATCCCTAAACTTACCCCTAAACGTAATCCTAGCCTAACCCTAAACTTAACACTAAGCCTAACCCTAAGCTTAAACCTAAGCTTAACCCTAAGCCTAACCCAAACCCTCAGCTTAACCCTAACCCTAACCTAACCCTAACCCTAACCCAACGCTTACCCTAACCCTAACCCAAATTTAACCCTAAGCTTAACCCTAAGCTTAGCCCTAAGCTTAACCCTAAGCCTTACCCAAAGCCTAACCCTAACCCTAAACTTAACCTGAAGATTAACCCAAAATTTAACACTAATCCTAAACTTAACACTAAGCTTAACCCTAACAAAAAGCCTAATCCTAAACTTAACCCTAAACTTAACCCTAAACTTAATCCTAAGCTTAACCCTAACCCTAACCCTAACCCAACCCTAACCCAACCCTAACCCAACCCTAACCCTAACCCTTAACCCGAACCCAAACCCTAACCCTAACCCTAACCCTAACCTCAAACCCAAACCCCAACCCCTAACCGCGAACCTTTAACCCAAAACCCTAACCCTAACCCAACCCTAACTCTAACCCTAACCCTAACCCTAACCCAACCCTAACCCTAACCCCCCCTAACCCGATCCCTATCCCTAACCCAACCCTACCCCTACCCCTAACCCGAACCTACCCTAACCATCACCCCAACCCTAACCCTAACCCAACCCTAACCCTAACCCCCTAACCCTCAAACCCTAACCCCTTAACCCCCTAACCCTAACCCTAACCCCCCTAACCCTAACCGTAACCCTAACCCTAACCCAACCGTAACCCCAAACCTAACCCTAACCCTAACCCCCCTAACCCTAACCCTAACCCTAATCCTTACCCTAATCCTAACCCTAATCCTAACCCTAATCCTAACCCAAATCCTGACCCTAATCCTAATCCAAATCCTAACCCTAACTCTAATCCTAATCCTAACCCTAATCCAAACCCTAATCCTAACCCTAACGCTAATCCTAATCCTAACCCTAATCGTAACCCTAACTGTAATCGTAACCCTTATCCTACTCCTAACCCTAACCAGAGCCCTAATCCTAAACCTAACTCCTAATCCTAACCCGAATCCTAACCCTAACCCCACCCTAACCCCCACCCTACACCCTACACCTACCCCTACCCCTACCACTAAACCTAACCCCCTAACCCTAACCCCCTAACCCTACTCCAAACCCTAAACCAAAACCCTAACCCTAATCCTAACCCTAATTTTAATCCTAACCCTAACCCTAACCCTCATCCTCACCCTAACCCTAACCCAACCCTAGCCCTAACCCTAACCCCAACCCTAATCCTAACCCCAACACTAACCCCTAACCCTAACACGAACCCTAACCCTAACCCCCCTAACCCTAACCCTCCCTAACGCTAACCCTAACCCTTACCCTAATTCTAACCCTAATTCTAACCCTAATCCTAACCCTAATGATAACCCTAATCCTAACCCTACCCCTAATCCTTGTCCTAGTCCTAATCCTAACCCTAACCCTCACCCAAATCCTGACCTAATCCTAACCCTAATCCTAATCCTAACCCTAATCCAAACCCTAATCCAAACCCTAATCCTAACCCTAATCCTAACCCTCACCCAAATCCTGACCTAATCCTAACCCTAATCCTAATCCTAACCCTAATCCAAACCCTAATCCAAACCCTAATCCTAACCCGAACCCTAATCCTAACCCTAATCCTACTTCTAACCCTAACTCTAATCCTAATCCTAAACTCAACCCCAAACCTAACCCAAACCCTAACCCTAACCCTACCCCTACCACAAACCCTAACCCTAACATCCCCTAACCCCCTAACCCTAACCCCCTAACCCTAACCCAAACCCTAACCCTAATCCTAACCCTAACAATAATACTTATCATAACGTTAACGCTAACCCTAACCCTAATCCAACCCTAACCCTAATCCTAACCCTAACCCTTACCCTAATCCTAACCCTAACCCTAACCCTAACCCTAACCAAAACCCTAACCAAAACCCTAACCCTAACCCAAACTTAACCATGACCCTAACCCTAACCCAACCCGAACCCGAACCCTAACCAACCCTAACCCAACCCTAACCCTAACCCAACCCCAACACTAACCCTCTCCCTCACCCTAACATTAACCCTAACCCAACCCCAACCCTCTCCCTCACCCTAACAACCCTAACCCTAACCCAACCCCAACCAAACACCAACACTAACCCTAACCCAACCCTAACCCTAACCCTAACCAAAACCTAGCCCTAACCCTATCCCTAACCCTAAACCGAACATGCCTTCTAACCCTAACCCCCCCAAACCTAACCCATCCCCAACCCCAACCCTAATCCCCCTGCACCCTAACCCCCTAACCCTAAACCCTAACAACCCTAACCCAACCCTACCTGTAACCCTAAAACTAACCCAACCCTAACCCTAACCTAATTCTAACCCTGACCCTGTCCCTAACCCTGTCCCTAACCCCCTAACACCCTAACCCCCTAACCCTAACCCCAACACCAACCCCAACACTAACCCAACGCTAACCCTAACGCTAACCCAACCCTAACCCTAAACCTTACCCTAACCCTAACCATAACCCTAACCCTAGCCCCAACCCTAATCCTAACTCTAATCCTAATCCTAACCCTAATCCAAACCCTAATCCTAACCCTAACGCTAATCCTAATCCTAACCCGAACCCAAATCGTAACCCTAATCGTAACCCTAATCCTACTCCTAAACCTAACCCTAACTCTAATCCTAATCCTAACCCAACCCCAATCCTAACCCGAACCCCTACCCCTAACCCCCTAACCCTAACCAAAACCCTAAACCCAAACCCTAATCCTAACCCTAACCCTAATACTCATCCTAATCCTAACCCAAATCCTAACCCCAACCCTAACCCTAACCCCAACCCTAACCCCTAACCCCAACCCTAATCCTAACCCAAACCCTAACCCCCACCCTAACCTTACCCCTACCCCTACCCCTACCCCTAACCCCCTAACCCTAACCAAAACCCTAAACCCAAACCCTAATCCTAACCCTAATACTCATCCTAATCCTAACCCAAATCCTAACCCCTAACCCTAACCCTCCCAACCCTAACCCTAACCCCCCTAACCCTAACCCTAAACATAACCCTAATCCTTACCCTAATTCTAACCCTAATCCTAACCCTAATCCTAACCCTTGTCCTAGTCCTAATCCTAACCCTAACCCAAATCCTGACCCTAATCCTAACTCTAATCCTAATCCTAACCCTAATCCAAACCCTAATCCTAACCCTAACCCTAATCCTAATCATAACCCGAACGCAAATCGTCACCCTAATCGTCACCCTAATCGTAACCCTAATCCTACTCCTAACCCTAACTCTAACTCTAATCCTAATCCTAACCCAACCCCAATCCTAACCCGAACCCGAACCCTAACCTAATCCTAATGGTAATCCTAACCCTAACCCAACCCTAACCCTAACCGAAACCCTAACCCTAATCTTGTCCTTATCCTAACCCTACCCCTATCCCTAACCCAACCCTACCCCTACCCCTACCCCTAGCCCTAATCCGAACCCTACCCTAACCCCAACCCCAACCCTAACTCTAACCCAACCCTAACCCTAAACCTAACCCCCCTAACCCTAACGCTTACCCTAATTCTAACCCTAATCCTAACCCTAATCCTAACCCTAACCCTAATCCTAACCCTAACTCAAATCCTGACCCTAATCCTAATCCTAACCCTTAATCTAATCTTAATCTTAACCCTAATCCAAACCCTAATCCTAACCCTAATCATAACCCTAACCCTAATCGTAACCCTTATCCTACTCCTAACCCTAACCCTAATCCTAACTCTACTCCTAATCCTAACCCTAACCCCCACCATAACCCTAACCCCCACCCTAACCCTACCCCTACCACTAACCCTAACCCCCCTAACCCTAACCCTAACCCCCTAACCCTAACCCCCTAACCCTAACCCAAACCCTAAACCCAAACCCTAATCCTAACCCTAACCCTAATTCTAACCCTAACCCTAATCCAACCCTAATCCTAACCCTAACCCTAATCGTAACCCTTATCCTACTCCTAACCCTAATCCTAACTCTAATCCTAATCCTAACTCTAACCCCCACCATATCCCTAACCCCCACCCTAACCCTAACCCTACCCCTACCACTAACCCTAACCCCCCTAACCCTAACCCTAACCCCCTAAACCTAACCACCTAACCCGAAACCCAAACCCTAACCCTAATCCTAACTCAACCCTAACCCTAACCCCTAACCCTAACACTAAGCCTAACCCTAACCCCCCTAACCCTAACCCTAACCCTAACCCCCCTAACACAAACCTTACCCTAACCCTAATCCTTACCCTAATTCTAACCCTAATCCTAACCCTAATCCTTGTCCTAGTCCTAGTCCTAATCCTAACCATAACCCTAACCCTAACCCAAATCCTGACCCTAATCCTAATCCAAATACTAACACTAACTCTAATCCTAATCCTAACCCTAATCCAAACGCTAATCCTAACCCTAACGATAATCCTAAACCTAACCCTAATCCTAACCCGAACCCGAATCGTAACCCTAATCCTAATCGTACTCTTAACCCTAACCCTAATCCTAACCCCCCTAATCCTAACCCTAACCCTAACCCTAGCCCCAACCCAAATCCTGACCCTAATCCTAATCCTAACTCTAATCCTGATCCTAATCCTAACCCTAATCGTACCCGTAACCCTAATCATAACCCTTATCCTACTCCTAACCCTAACCCTAAACCTAACTCTAATCCTAATCCTAATCCTAATCCTAACCCCAACCCTAATCCTAACCCAAACCCTAACCCCCAACCTAACCTTACCCCTACCCCTAACCCCCTAACCCTAACCAAAACCTTAAACCCAAATCCTAATCCTAACCCTAACCCTAATACTCATCCTAACCCTAACCCAAACCCTAACCCAACCCTAACCCTACCCCCAACCCTAACCCCTAACCCTAACACTAAGCCTAACCCTAACCCCCTAACCCTAACCCCCCCAACCCAAACCCTAAACCTTACCCTAATCCTTACCCTAATTCTAACCCTAATCCTAACCCTAACCCTAACCCTAATCCTAACCCTAACCCTTGTCCTAGTCCTAATCCTAATCCTAACCCTAACCCAAATCCTGACCCTAATCCTAACTCTAATCCTAATCCTAACCCTAATCCAAACCCTAATCCTAACCCTAACGATAATCCTAATCCTAACCCGAACCTAATCGTAACCCTAATCGTAACCCTAATCGTAACCCTAATCCTACTCCTAACCCTAACTCTAATCCTAATCATAACCCAACCCCAACCCTAACCCAACCCTAACCCTAAACCTAACCCCCCAACCCTAACCCTAACCCTTACCCTAATCCTAACCCTAATCCTAACCCTAATCCTAACCCTAATCCTAACCCTAACCCAAATCCTGACCCTAATCCTAATCCTAACCCTTAATCTAATCCTAATCTTAACCCTAATCCAAACCCTAATCCTAACCCTAACGCTAACCCTAACCCTAATCATAACCCTAACCCTAATCGTAACCCTTATCCTACTCCTAACCCTAACCCTAATCCTAACTCTAATCCTAATCCTAACCCTAACCCCCACGATAACCCTAACCCCCACCCTAACCCTAACCCTACCCCTACCACTAACCCTAACCCCCCAAACCCTAACCCTAACCCCCTAACCCTAACCACCTAAACCTAACACAAACCCTAAACCCAAACCCTAAACCTAATTCAATCCTAATCCTAATCCTAACCCTAATCGTAACCCTTATCCTACTCCTAACCATAACTCTAATCCTAATCCTAACCCTAACCCCCATCATAACCCTAACCCCCTAACCCTAACCCCCTAATCCTAACCACCTAACCCTAACCCTAAACCCAAACCCTAACCCTAACCCTAACCCCTAACCCCTAACACTAAGCCTAACCCTAACCCCCCTAACCTTAACACTAACCCTAACCCCCCTAACCCTAACCCTAACCCCCCTAACACAAACCTTACCCTAACCCTAATCCTTACCCTAATTCTAACCCTAACCCTAATCCTAACCCTAACCCAAATCCTGACCCTAATCCTAATCCAAATCCTAACCCTAACTCTAATCCTAATCCTAATCCTAACCCTAATCCTAACCCTAATCCTAACCCTAATCCTAACCCTAACCCCTTAACCCTAACCCTAATCCTAACGCGAATCGTAACCCTTATCCTACTCCTAACCCTAACCCTAATTCTAATCCTAACCCCAACCCCAATCCTAACCCGAACCCTAACCCTAACCCCCACCATAACCCTAACCCCCACGCTAACCCTAACCCTAACCCCCTAACCCTAACCCCCTAACCCTAACCCAAACCCTAAACCCAAACCCTAACCCTAATCCTTACCCTAACCCTAACCCAAATCCAACCCTAACCCTAATCCTAACCCAAACCCTAACCCTTACCCTAACCCAACCCTAACCATGACCCTAACCCTAACCCAACCTGAACCCAACCCGAACCCGAACCAACCCTAACCCAACCCTAACCCTAACCCTAACCCTAACCCAACCCTAACCCTAACGCCAACCCCAATCCCAACCCCAAACCCCCTACCCCCAACCTAACCCAAACCCCAACCCTCTCCCTCACCCTCACCCTCACCCTAACAACCCTAACCCTAACCCAACCCCAACCTAACCCCAACACAAACTCTAACCCAACCCTAACCCTAACCCAAACCTAACCATATCCCTCAGCCTAACCCAACCCTAATTGTTACCCTAACACTAACCCAACCCTAACCCTAACCTAACCCTGACCCTGGCCCTAACCCTGGCCCTAACCCTGGCCCTAACCTCCTAACCCCCTAACCCTAACCCCAACCCCAACCCCAGCACTAACCCAACCCTAACCCTAACCCCCCAAACCCTAACCCTAATCCTTACCCTAATTCTAACCCTAACCCTAATCGTAACCCTAATCCTACTCCTAACCCTAACTCTAATCCTAATCATAATCCTAACCCCAACCCCAATCCTAACCCTAAACCCCACCCTACCTCTACCCCTACCCCTACCACTTACCCTAACCCCCCTAACCCTAACCCTAACCCCCTAGCCCTAACCCCCTAAGCCTAACCCAAACCCTAAACCCAAACCCTAATCCTAATCCTAATCCTAACCCTCATCCTAACCGTAACCCTAACCCAAAAACAAACCCAAACCCAAACCCTAACCCAACCCTAACCCTAACCCTAACCCCCCTAACTCTAACCCTAACCCTAACCCTAATCCTTACCCTAATTCTAACCCTAATCCTAACCCTAATCCTTGCCCTAGTCCTAATCCTAACCCTAACCCTAACCCAAATCCTGACCCTAATCCTAATCCTAACCCTAACTCTAATCCTAACCCTAATCCAAACCCTAATCCTAACCCTAACCCTAACCCGAACCCTAATCGTAACCCTAATCCTACTCCTACTCCTAACCCTAATCCCAACCCCAATCCTAACCCGAACCCTAACCCCCACCCTAACCCTAACCCCCACCCTAACCCTAACCCTCACCCTACCCCTTCCACTAATCCTAACCCCCCCTAACTTTAACCCTAACCCCCTAACCCTAACCACCTAACCCTAACCAAAACCCAAACCCTAACCCTAATCCTAACCCTAACCCTAATCCAACCCTAATCCTAATCCTAACACTAACCCTAATCCTTACCCTAATCCTAACCTTAACCTTAACCCTAACCCTAATCCTAACCCTAATCCTAACCCGTACCCGAACCCTAACCAACCCTAACCCAACCCTAACCCTAACCCAACCCTAACCCTAACGCCAACCCCAAACCCCCAACCCCCAACCCAACCCCAACCCTCTCCCTCACCCTAACAACCCTAACCCTAACCCAACCCCATGTAAGCTCCTGACCCTTCGAACCAGAAATCACCACAGAGTCGTATAGAATCCAATCAGATGGCTTTTACTGGTCAAAAAGGCAATACAGTGCATACAGGGAACTATGGCAGCTATGAGAGTCTCACTAGCCGAACGATAATATAAGGCAGTAAATGGCGGGAGATTATACAACATCAGCATACACAGACAGAGTCAAGTTTCCCAGGAGCAGTGTTCCCAGGCCTTGGTATGTGTGGTCGGCCTTGAGGCTAGACAGTACAGTACCAACACAGAAACAATACTGAAACCGAGATAGCAGCGATAGCAGCCTGACATCCTGCTCCCCTTAAGGCCCCCTCCCAGTCGGTAAGGGGGATGGCCTGTCCGGGTAGGCAGTGTGAAAGGCATCGATTAGTTTGGGGGCGATGACATCTCGTGCACGAACCCATTCGTCGTAGGCAGGGGGGAAGTGCTTCCATGGTGAACACGGGAGTCAAGGATTTTGGAGACTTCGAAGTAGGTTTCCATGGTGAACACGGGAGTCAAGGATTTTGGAGACTTCGAAGTGCTCTTCCCCCCCCCACCATAATGGGCTGTTCGGGGGGCGGATCGGGATGCCATCGTGGAGAGGCCGTATGGGGCTTCAGGAGGCTAATGTGGAAAACGGGATGCACACGCCTCAGGGTTTTCGGGAGAGCTAATTCCACCGTGACAGGATTTATGACCCGTGTGATCGGGAATGGGCCAATGAATTTAGCATTGAGTTTAAGGCACGGACGGGTGGAACGTAGGTTTTTGGTGGAAAGATAGACCAATTTACCCACTCGCAGTTCGCCCCCGGGGGAACGATGTTTATCAGCTTGTGCTTTGTATTTGCGCTTGGCTCGGTCGAGATTGTTAATGAGCCAAGGCCAAGTGGTACGGAGGGTGTGTGCCCAGGAAGCAATGTCAGGATCTCCCTCCCCCTCCACAGTGCTTGTGGGAGTAACAGGACCAAAATCTTGCCCATACACTGCATAGAATGGGCTAAAACCTGTAGATTGATGTACAGCATTATTGTAGGCATATTCTGCAAAAGGCAACATTTCTACCCAGTTATCTTGGTGGTAGTTAACATAACAGCGTAAATAACATTCAAGGACAGCATTTACACGTTCAGTTTGACCATCGGTTTGAGGATGGTATGCAGTAGACAATCCCTGTTCTACCCCCACCAACTTGAGAAATGCTTTCCAAAACTTGGAAACAAAGCCACTGCCGCGGTCACAGATTATTTTGCGCGGAAACGAATGTAATTTGAAGATATGTGTCACGAAGAGGCGGGCCATTTTTTGAGCAGAGGGGATTCCTGTGCATGGAACCAAATGGATTTGCTTGGAAAACAAGTCGGTAATAACCCATAATACAGTTTTCCCCCCGCTGAGAGGGAGATCAGTCATAAAGTCCATAGCAATCACTTCCCATGGTCTGTTGGGTGTTTCTAGAGATTGCAGTAGCCCCGGGGGTTTGCCTTGTGAGCGTTTCATTGTGGCGCAAACAGGGCAGCTGCGAATAAAAGAGTCAACATCGGAACGCATTCCCCCCCACCAAAATTGTCGGCGCAATAAGTGGAGAGTTTTTAGGAATCCAAAGTGTCCAGCTGTTTTTACTCCATGAGCTAAGTGTAAAACGTCTTTTCGAAGTGCCTTGGGTACGTACAATTTAGAGTCTTTGTACCATGAGCCCCCCTGTTCCATTACCCCAGGGGGTAGGGTGTGAGTGGAGCGTTCAGAAAGGCAGTGGTCCCGAAGGGTATTTAAAAAGGATTCGGAGATGGGAATCTTGGCGGGACCCCCCCCCCCCGGCTATAGTAGTTTTAGGAGTAGTTATGGGGGTAGAGCTTACGTGCGGTGGTGCGCAGGTCGTAGGCGGTAGGGCAGCCGGTGGGGTTGGAGGATCGGGATCGTCGGTTCGTTGCTGTTGCGAGGGCGGTTGGGTAGCCGCTCTGGTTGGAGGTGCTGGAGAACTGGATCTGGGATGCTGTCGCTGAGATCGAGTTTGCACGGCCAGTACAGGAAGGGCTCCCCTTTGCGTAGGGGTGAACAGAGAGTCGGTCGGTCTCTCGAGTTTTACCGGGTATTGTGGAAACCGGGAGAGGGCATCTGCGAGAACGTTTTGCTTCCCAGGAACATGCTTTAGGACGAAACGAAACTGAGCGAAGAATTCAGCCCAACGTTGTTGTTTCGCTGATAGTTTATGGGACCCTGTGAGGGCAGCTAGATTCTTGTGATCGGTCCAAACCTCGAAGGGGATATTGGACCCCTCTAAGAATTGTCTCCAGAGAGTTAGGGCATGGTGAACGGCCGCTGCCTCTTTTTCCCAAATGGGCCAGTTCAATTGTGCGTGCGCAAATTTCCTCGAAAAGTAAGCGCAGGGGTGAAGAAGGCCATCCGGACCTTTCTGGAGAAGGGCCCCTCCCATAGCTACATCGGAGGCATCGACTTGCACAACAAACATTTGGTTTGGGTCTGGGTGCTGTAATACGGGTTCGGATGTGAAGAGGCGTTTGAGAGCTACAAACGCAGCTTGGCATTGATCAGTCCACAGGATTTTTGCGGAAGGTAAGGTAGCCGTGTTTGCTTTCCCTTTGGTTTTTAGTAAATCAGTAATGGGTAGGGCCACTTGGGCGAAGTTAGGAATGAACCCTCGATAAAAGTTTGCAAACCCCAAAAACTGTTGCACTTGCTTGCGGTTGGTGGGGGGAGTCCAATCGAGAACGGCTTGGACTTTGACAGGGTCCATGCGAAGACCTTGGTGGGAGATTATGTATCCTAAGAATGTGAGCTGGCTTTGATGAAACTCGCATTTAGCCAGTTTGGCAAAGAGTTGGTGGTTGCGCAGGCGTTGCAGAACTTCTCGGACTAAAGTGACATGCTCTTCCATGGTTTTTGAATAAATAAGAATGTCGTCTAAATAAACCACCACCCCGCGATATAGCAAGTCATGAAGGATTTCGTTGATGAGTTGCATGAAGACCCCCGGGGCCCCTTTTAATCCGAACGGCATCACGAGGAATTCATACATACCGAAACAGCTAGAGAAGGCAGTGAGGTGCTCATCTCCTTCGCGAATGCGGACTCGGTAGTAGGCTTCCACCAAGTCTAGTTTGGAGAATATCCGGCCCTCCTGTAACTGTCCCAAAATATCAGAAATTAATGGGATAGGATAGGCGTTGGTTTGGGTAACCGCATTGAGTTTTCGGAAGTCAATGCATAAACGAAGGTCGCCCTCCTTTTTTCGGACAAAAAACGCGGGGGCCGAGTTCGGGGCATTCGATGGGCGAATGAACCCTCTGGCGAGGTTTTTGTCAAGGAAGTCCCGGAGAACAGTGCGCTCGGAAGCGCTCATAGGGTAAATTTTGCTTTTGGTTAATGTGCAGTCCTTGACTACCTCAATTGTACAGTCCGAGGCTCGGTGGGGGGGTAAGGTGTCACATTCTTTAAGGTCGAAGACATCCACGAAGTTTCGATAGACGTTAGGTAGGACTGGAAGCGCTGGGACATCGGAGGCCAATGCTGGGACGGGTGGGTATAACAGCGCAAAGTTCTGCCGGTGCTGATCGCACATAGGACTGGCGAAGGAGATAGTGTTTGTTTCCCAGTTAATGCTGGGACTGTGTCCCTTAATCCAGTTAATACCCAAGACCACTTCAAAACGGATAGGGGCTATAGTGAAGTCTATTTGCTCCCAGTGGGAGCCAATTCCCATTGCCACCCCTATGGTGCGGTGATCAACTGGACCCCCCTGGAAATGGCTTCCGTCCATTTGGGCAAATTGGACAGGGGCGGGTAAAGCCTCAGAGTCGGCTCTGAGTGCAGCAAAAGTGGCTTCGCTTATGAGAGTGCGACAGCAACCGGAGTCAATTAGTGCTTTGACGGGTAGTTGTGGGCCACCGTTAAGGTGTTGTAAAACTGCATCCACGTAGACGGTGGAGTCCACTTCTTTGATTTTGGTAGGAGCATTCGGTTTGATAGGAGGATCCTGAGAGGTCTGTGGAGACGCTCCATTCACCACAGACCGGAGCCGTTTTTTTGACAAGTCGAGGGGAGATTCCAGGTTTAAGGCTGGAGAATTCCAAGGATTTTCCTCATCCGAAGAGGGAAAGTTGTCCCCCAATGGGGCACTTGTAATCCGAGACCCGGCGGGGTCGTTGGTAGTAGGAAGGGAGGCTGGGTCCCCGGCATGGAGTGCAGAGGGTGTGGGTCTTCCCGGAGCTGCGCTGCGGGTAGCCGCGGTGCCTCTGCGTGGTGGACGACCTCTGGCGCGGGTTGTCGTGCTGGGACGAAATAATTCATGGCGGTGCGGGCAAACGGCTGCAAAGTGGCCCATTTCTCCGCAAGTAAGACAGGCACCCCTCTGAAATCGGGCTTCACGTTCCTGGGGCGGACGTGGAGGATTTCGTGGGACGAGCAGTGGTGCCTTGGGTTGAGGCTTTTGGGTGCCTTTTTCCTTGTGCTTTTGACGGACGAGAGAAATAAAGCGTCGGCGGCTTTCCACTTCCTCGGCCAATAGGATCCAGTCTTCGAGGGTATCGGGATCGCCCCGCATGTAAGACCAGTTCAGAACGTCAGGATGCAAGGCTTCCCTGAAATGATGGATCAGGGTGGTCTCGGGCCAACCTACAATTTTACTTGCCAGTCGTTGAAATTCATCGGCAAATTCTCGAACTGTAGCAGAGCCTTGTTTTAATTGTAAGAGTTCCGTTTTGGCTCTTTCCCCCAGGAAGGGGTCCTCAAACCTCCTTCTCAGGGCAGTCATGAAGTTGTTGAGGGAACGAATAGCACGAGAGCGGGTGTCAAACTGGAGGACCATCCAGTCAGCCGCTTTACCTGTCAGAAGGGAAGCTACATAACGCACCCGGCTATCTTCCGTTGTCCTTGTTCTCGCATATAACTGTCCACTTGATGCAAGAAACAAGGCAAAGTCTCGAGAGATCCGTCGTACGTAGTCCTCAATTTGAGTTGCTTCCAAGGGCCGGGCGCAGGTTGGCCCGGTTGCACGGGTGGTCCGGGCGGAGGAACAACAGGAGCTCCAGGAGGCAAGGGTGGAGCAGGCACATTAGCGGGTGGTTGGGGTGGCTGTATGGGTACCCCCTGACCCGGTATCGGAACGGGCTGTCTCTGGGCTATCAGGGTTTGTTGTAATTGCCTGTTCTCCTGAAGCATACGTTCCATTAGTTCCTGGAGTTGATCAACACGGTCGGAGAGCTCCCGATTCTGGGCTCGTAAGAGGTGAACCTCCTCACTTGGGCCACCAGTAAGATGAGGTTTACTGGTCCGGAAGCTTGTGGCCCATTGAGAGCTATCCCCATATAGATCCTCGTCTTCAGACTCTCCTGAGTCTCGACGTCGGTCAGCCAAACGGCGTGCGCGTTGGGTTGCGCGCGACGGGACAAACGCCGGGGAAAAAGACAGACCTGATAGCCCTTGTACATTGTCCTTGGGGCGCGTGTCCATGTTTGCCCGATCCCTAACTCTTGCTGCAGCCGCCCTGGCTGCTTCAGCAGCTTCTCTCTCTCTTGCGACCTTAGCCGCTTCGGCGGCTTTCTGATCCGCAAGAACTTTGGCGTTCTCAAGTCTTAGGGCAGCCTCCGCCGTAATGCGCGGCAAAAGTTCTGTCTCCAGGAGTGAGAGTATGGGGTCGGGTTCCCCGCCCAGCAGAGGTTGTACTCGAACCGCCAGTGCGGGTGCCTCGGCTCCAAAAGTCGAGGTCAAAACTTGAGCCAAGGTGGCTACCGGGGTGTCCTTTGTACATTCCACAAGGAGAAGAGCGGTGCTAATAGCGACTCGCTTGGCCTCAGCCTGACAACTGGCTGCATCCGGGATCAGGGAAAAACCCTCCGGCGGGGCTCCCGCCATGGTAGAACTAGAGGAAAGAGTTTCTCGAGAAATAAGATTATCCAAAAGTCCAGTTAGTATTTGTAAATCCTCAGTTGCCAACCGGGCATCGTCCAGTAATTGATCCAAGTCTTGAAGATCTAAACGAGTATCAGTATCCTCCGACGTCAACATCCAGAGAGTCCCTTTAAGAGATTGCCACTGTTCCTGTACCAGTCCCCTCAAGCGGCAAACCTCTAGGGTAGTCCTGAAGAGTTCAGCGACTATGTCCTGTAACAGGGTGGGATTCTTCCGAGAGGAATCCAGGATAATAGGTCACTCGGAGAGCTTCTCAGCTCCCATCCAAGCGGCAGGCGAACCCTCCTGGGCTCCAGCCTGACTAGTAGTACAATAAAGAAGGAGATGAGATAGCTGCCATAATGTAAGCTCCTGACCCTTCGAACCAGAAATCACCACAGAGTCATATAGAATCCAATCAGATGGCTTTTACTGGTCAAAAAGGCAATACAGTGCATACAGGGAACTATGGCAGCTATGAGAGTCTCACTAGCCGAACGATAATATAAGGCAGTAAATGGGAGATTATACAACATCAGCATACACAGACAGAGTCAAGTTTCCCAGGAGCAGTGTTCCCAGGCCTTGGTATGTGTGGTCGGCCTTGAGGCTAGACAGTACAGTACCAACACAGAAACAATACTGAAACCGAGATAGCAGCGATAGCAGCCTGACACCCCAACACAACCCCAACCCCAACACAAACCCTAACCCAACCCTAACCCTAACCCAAACCTAACCCTAACCCTATCCCTATCCCTAACCCGAACATACCTTCTAACCCTAACCCTAACCCCCCCAACCCTAACCCATCCCCAACCTTAACCCTAACCCCCTGCCCCCTAACCCCCAATCCCTAACTCTAACAACCCTAACCCAACCCTACCTGTTACCCTAACCCTAACACAACCCCTAACCCTAACCCCAACCCTTTGTTTAACCCTAACACTAACCCTTACCCTAACCCCCTGCCCCCTAACCCTGACCCAAATCCAACCCTAACCCTAATCCTAACCCTAACCCTAATCCTTACCCTAATCCTAACCTTAACCTTAACCCTAACCCTAACCCTAACCCTAACCCTAACCCTAACCCTAAACTAATCCTAATCCTAACCCAAACCCTAACCCTTACCCTAACCCAACCCTAACCATGACCCTAACCCTAACCCAACCTGAACCCAACCCGAACCCGAACCAACCCTAACCCAACCCTAACCCTAACCCTAAACCAACCCTAACCCTAACGCCAACCCCAATCCCAAACCCCCTACCCCCAACCTAACCCAAACCCCAACCCTCTCCCTCACCCTCACCCTAACAACCCTAACCCTAACCCAACCCCAACCTAACCCCAACAAAAACCCTAACCCAACCCTAACCCTAACCCAAACCTAACCATATCCCTCAGCCTAACCGAACCCTAATTGTTACCCTAACACTAACCCAACCCTAACCCTAACCTAACCCTGACCCTGGCCCTAACCCTGGCCCTAACCTGGCCCTAACCTCCTAACCCCCTAACCCTAACCCCAACCCCAACCCCAGCACTAACCCAACCCTAACCCTAACCCCCCAAACCCTAACCCTAATCCTTACCCTAATTCTAACCCTAATCCTAACCATAATCCTAACCCTAAACCTAACCCTAACCCAAATCCTGACCGTAATCCTAATCCTAACCCTAACTCTAATCCTAATCCTAACCCTAATCCTAACCCTAACCCTAATCGTAACCCTAATCCTACTCCTAACCCTAACTCTAATCCTAATCCTAATCATAATCCTAACCCCAACCCCAATCCTAACCCTAAACCCCACCCTACCCCCTACCCCTACCCCTACCACTAACCCTAACCCCCCTAACCCTAACCCCCTAGCCCTAACCCCCTAAGCCTAACCCAAACCCTAAACCCAAACCCTAATCCTAATCCTAACCCTCATCCTAACCCTAACCCTAACCCAAAAACAAACCCAAACCCAAACCCTAACCCAACCCTAACCCTAACCCTAACCCCCCCTAACTCTAACCCTAACCCCCCTAACCCTAACCCTAATCCTTACCCTAATTCTAACCCTAATCCTAACTCTAATCCTAACCCTAATCCTAACCCTAATCCTTGCCCTAGTCCTAATCCTAACCCTAACCCTAACCCAAATCCTGACCCTAATCCTAATCCTAACCCTAACTCTAACCCTAATCCTAACCCTAATCTAAACCCTAATCCTAACCCTAACCCTAACGCTAATCCTAATCCTAACCCGAACCCTAATCGTAACCCTAATCCTACTCCTACTCCTAACCCTAATCCCAACCCCAATCCTAACCCGAACCCTAACCCCCACCCTAACTCTAACCCCCACCCTAACCCTAACCCTCACCCTACCCCTTCCACTAATCCTAACCCCCCCTAACTTTAACCCTAACCCCCTAACCCTAACCCCCTAACCCTAACCAAAACCCAAACCCAAACCCAAACCCTAATCCTAACCCTAATCCTAACCCTAACCCTAACCCTAACCCTAACCCTAATCCAACCCTAATCCTAATCCTAACACTAACCCTAATCCTTACCCTAATCCTAACCTTAACCCTAACCCTAACCCTAATCCTAACCCTAATCCTAACCCGTACCCGAACCCTAACCAACCCTAACCCAACCCTAACCCTAACCCAACCCTAACCCTAACGCCAACCCCAAACCCCCAACCCCCAACCCAACCCCAACCCTCTCCCTCACCCTCACCCTAACAACCCTAACCCAACCCCAACCCAACCCCCAACCCCACCCCAACACTAACCCTAACCCAACCCTAACCCTAACCCAAACCTAACCCTATCCCTAACCCGAACATGCCTTCTAACCCTAACCCCTCCAACCCTAACCCATCCCCAACCCCAACCCCTGCCCCCTAACCCCCTAACCCTAACAACCCTAACTCTAACAACCCTAACCCAACCCTACCTGTTACCCTAACCCTAACCCAACCCTAACCCTAACCCCAACCCTTCGTTTAACCCTAACACTAACCCTTACCCTAACCCCCCCGCCCCCTAACCGTGACCCTAACCCAACCCTAACCCTAACACAACCCGAACCCTAACCCCAACCCCAA
>NC_079316.1:365000-461523 GCF_029931775.1 Euleptes europaea
AAGACCAACCTCCCGAATCCCAGCGAGGACCCCAAAGCCCTGGAGGCCGAAGCCTACAGCCCAGAGGGGCACCGGCGGCACACCCTCTTCTGTGGCACCACCGTCATCCAGACCCGCTTCTACACGGCAGAGTTGGTCAAGGCTGTCGTGGTCCGGACGGGTCAGTGGGTTTGCCTGGCTGTGGTTGGAGGCCTGTGCGGCTCAGGCATGGTGGGCACGTGGCTCTGGGGAGGGGAGAGAAGGAATTCTCCAGCGGTTTGGACTGGGGTTTTTCTCTTGCTCCGCACCAGAGCTTCATGAAGGACTGCTTCATTTGCTTATTACCTTTTTATCCCACCTCTCCACCAAAGGGCTCGGGGGGAGGAGTCGCATGCTGCCCCTCTGTCTCCTGACAACAACCTTGCAGGTAGAGTAGAGGCAGTGACTGGCCCACGTTTGTCAGGTCAGGTTTTCTGGAAGTTTGCACTTAGGCGGCCCTCGCCTCCATCTTGCTCTCTGACCACTCTGCCTTGCTGCCTTGTGTGAACCCCCTCACGGCTTCTTCCTGAAGGATCGCAGGCAGGCAGCTGGGTTCACTGGTCACAGCAGGGAAGGGAATCTTGTGGCACCCTGTGTGTGACGGGGCCCTGCCTGGGCTGGACCCAGTTTCAGATATGTGGGGTAGGTTCTCAGTGTGCATGCCCCCCCCCCCCGTGTGCACCCATCAGGAAAGAGGAGAGAATGGGGAAGGGGGGCAGAAGGAGCTGAATTGCCTGGGCGGGCGAGAGGCCCCAGCAATGCACAAAAGGCTTCGGCATAAGCATTGGCAGCAGCACCCCACCCCCTTGTGTGAAGCATGCCTCGCCATAGATTAGCTACCCTAACTGGACAGCTGTAGTAGGTGAGAAGATGTCTGCCTTCATTCAGGCGCTCTCAGCAGGTGTGAAATTAGCCACTACCTGTTCCTGCTATTGCTGGTGGTCTCAGTGCTTCTTTGGCAGCTGTGGGGGCTTTGCCTAGAAACGTGCCCTGCCTGGAACGCGGCCCACTGTGCATGCTCGTTGAGTTTTACAGGACTCTTCAGGCGGCTTCATGGTCCTCAAGAGTCGATTGCACAAAGTGTGGAGTTTGGTTGGCTGTAATAAAAGGCCTTGCATGGGTTTTGTGTTTGGAGTTTGCAGTGAGCAAATAAAAGGGCCGCACCCATCACTGAGAGATTAAAAAATAAGGCCAAGATCTTGTGCTCTTGTTGGAGGAACACTGAAAGACTTATACAGCTTCCCCTGAAGAAGCCTGTTAGTGGAATGTGTGGGGAATTTTTAGCTGAGAAATAAAAATACCTTCTTTTTTTTGTACTTTACTTGCACACACACACACCCTTGGCCTTGGCCTTATTTTTTGACCTCTTGGGTCTTGCAGCGAGCCAGCCTGGATTTTCGGGTGCACCTCCTGTGGTGCACCAAAGCCATCCTGCTTTCTCCACAGCCAGCCTCAAAGGGGCTGCCAAAAGACCCTTTCATGCCGGGGGGAACCTGCCCTCTTGCCCAGTCCGGACTCCTCTGACCGTGACTCTTGGTAGTCGCTGGTAGACAGCGGTCCTTGCTGGCTTTGACACAGGCGATACTTTCTACTGGGGTGTGTTTGTATGTTGGGTGCAGGAGGGTCTCGCCTCTTTGTTAAGGAAGCCCCTCCTTCTGAAGAGCTTCTTTGTGCTTGAAGATCACTCCGTAACCCTTCTGTTGGGGGGCCTTCCCAAAGAGCTAGGCACAGTTATGGTCGGATTTTCTGCGCCGTTAAAGAATCCATCTGCTTCCTAACCGGTGGCATAGTTGTGTTTGCTGGGAGAGGATTGTGGTTGTTGTGCCAGTGGGTGATTAAGGTTGATTGCTGCCTGAAAGCTTGATTGTTACCTTGTTAAGTGGGGCTGTTGTGATTGGAGCTTGTGTGAGAGAGGTGGGGGCTGTGAGCATTTAAATTCCAAGGCTCCTGCTCTCCAGAGGCTGCATTTTGATTCAGCTGAGCTAAGCTGGGGACTACAGGCAGGGGTGAGTTTAAACTTTGCCTTTTTTAAACACTGGGAAGCCTAACTAAACTGAGAATTTAATTGAGGTTTGCTGGGAGAGGATTGTAGTTGTTGTGCCAGTGGGTGATTAAGGTTGATAGCTGCCTGAAAGCTTGATTGTTACCTTGTTAAGTGGGGCTGTTGTGATTGGAGCTTGTGTGAGAGAGGTGGGGGCTGTAAGCATTTAAATTCCAAGGCTCCTGCTCTTGCCCTGTGGCTCTTAGCCTGTGGATCGTGACTGGGGATCTGTAGGGTGAGTATAAAATCTTGTTATCTTGGCAGAGTAACTGCTCCATCCAGTTGGAGTACCACACAACTGAATATCCCTGTGAATTAGTAGCAGATAGCTGCAGGGCAAGGAACTTCGGCACTCAGTTCTTATTTGGTACAGGAAGAGTGCAAGAGAGTAAAAGGCAGGGTTACAACACCCAAGAATAATATAATAATTAATAACTAAATAAAATAGCAGTTACGAAGGTAGAAAGCCAGCAGGGGTTGGGGGGCTATCCAGTGTGCTGCATGGAGTGTCACATGTATGATTATCTGCCTGCTGGACAGAAGTCGTGGGTGTGTGCTCGGTGTGGGGAGCTCCTGGCTTTCAGGAAGCGAGTTCACTTCCTTGAGGCCAAGGTAGCTCAACTGGAGGAGCTGAGGCAGGCAGAGAGAGAGGTGACGGATGAAATAGTCACATCCCAGTCCCAAGGTGATGGCAACCTGCCAGTCACGGATGGTGGAGCCCTTGGGGAAGGAGGCCATCTCACTGAGGTAGGGGAATGTGGTTCCTTAGAAGGGACCTCTTCCTTGGTGGATGAACAGATATCCTCTCGTACCGAGGATGTGCCTCAGAGGGGAGGGGGCTTCTTGTAGTGGGGGATTCAATCCTTAGGAATGTAGATAGCTGGGTTTCTGGTGGGTGCATGGACCGCACGGTGACTTGCCTGCCTGGTGCGAAGGTTGCGGACATTACCCGTCATATAGGTAGTCTGGTAGATAGTGCTGGGGAGGAGCCAGTGGTTGTGGTGCATGTTGGCACCAACGACGTGGGGAAATGTAGTCCGGAGGTCTTGGAATCCAAATTTAGGTTGCTAGGCAGGTGACTGAAAGCCAGGACCTCCAATGTAGCTTTTTCAGAAATGCTACCTGTTCCACGTGCAGGACCAGCTAGGCAGGCACAGTTGGTGAGTCTCAATGCATTGATGAGACGGTGGTGCAGGGAAGAGGGCTTTAGATTTGTAAGGAACTGGGCAACATTTTGGGACAAGCCGGGCCTATACAAAAGGGATGGGCTCCACTTGAACCAGGATGGAACCAGACTGCTGGTGCATAATATAAAAAAGGTGGCAGAGCAGCTTTTAAACTGAACCTGGGGGGAAAGCCGACAGGAGCTGAGAAGCATCCGGTTCGGGCAAACTCAGTGCATATGGACAAAGGGAAAATTGTTTCAGATTGCCCACATGGGAATTACTTGGACATGAAAGGGAATGGGAAAAGAATGATGCCCAAAGGCACATGCCAGGCAAGTCGGAAGAGAGAAACAGTGTGGTGTTTCTATGCTAATGCTAGAAGCCTCCAAGCAAAAATGGGGGAATTAGAGTGCATGGTTTTAAGAGAAAACATAGATATAGTGAGCATTACAGAAACCTGGTGGAGGGGAGAGAACCAGTGGGATACAGTCATCCCTGGTTACAAACTGTATAGAAATGACAGGGAAGGGCGTATTGGAGGGGGTGTTGCTATGCATATCAAGGAAGGCATATTGTCTAATAAGCTAGAGATCATAAAAAGGGCAGACTCGTCCACAGAATCCTTATGGGTGACAATTTCGGGTCCCAAAGGAGATTTAGTACTTCGGACGTTCTACCGGCCCCCTGACCAAATGGCTCAGGGTGATCTTGAGATGGAGAATGAAATTAAGGAAGCATGTAAAGGTAACGAAGTAGTAATAATGGGAGACTTCAACTTCCCTCATATTGATTGGATAAATGTATGCTCCAGACAAGCCAAAGAGATAAAAATTTTAGACATTCTAAATGACTGTGCCCTCGAACAGTTGGTCATAGACCCAACCAGAGGGGAAGCGATCCTGGATTTAATACTCTGTGGTGCTGCCGGTGACTTAGTGTGGGATGTGGATGTAGTTAAGCCAGTTGGCAATAGTGATCACAATGGCATCAAATTTAATTTAGATGTAAGTGGGAAAGTGACTGGGAAATCTCACACAATTACCTTTGACTTTAAAATAGGGAACTTCTCTAAAATGAAAAAACTGGTAAAAAGGAAGTTGAAAGGAACAGTTAAGAGGGTTAAATCTCTTGAAAAGGCTTGGGGGTTACTCAAGTCCACATTACTAGAGGCTCAGCTAGCTTGTATACCGCAGGTCAGGAAAGGTGGTAATAAGTCCAAGAGGTCACCACCATGGCTAACGGGTAAGGTGAAGGAAGCAATTAGAGGAAAAAAGTCTTCCTTCAGAGACTGGAAGGTTTGCCCAAACGAGGCGAACAGAAGCAAACACAAACTTGCACAAAGGAAATGCAAGCAGATAATTAGAGATACAAAAAAGATTTTGAGGGGCTTATTGCTAAACACATCAAAACAAACAATAAGAAATTCTTTAAGTATATTAGGAGTAGGAAACCAGCTAGGGAAGCAGTTGGACCATTGGATGACAATGGGAGTAAAGGAACTCTAAGGGAGGATAAAGTGATTGCTGAAAAACTAAATGAATTCTTCTCATCTGTCTTCACTGTTGAAGATACAGGGCAGATTCCTTCTCCTGAACAGAGATTTTGGAGAGGGGAAAATGAGGAACTGAGGCAAATAGTGGTAACAAGGCAGGAAGTCCTAGAACATCTAGACAAACTGCAAACTAACAAGTCACAGGGACCAGATGGTATTCATCCTAGAGTTCTTCAAGAACTCAAATGGGAAATTGCTGAACTTCTAGCAAAGATATGTATTATGTCCCTTCGATCAGGCTCTGTCCCAGAGGACTGGAGAATGGCCAATGTAACACCCATTTTTAAAAAAGGTTCCAGGGGGGACCCAGGAAATTACAGGCCAGTTAGCTTAACGTCTGTTCCGGGTAAATTAGTGGAAAGCATTATTAAAGATAGAATTGTCAAGCATATAGAAGGACAAGGTCTGCTGGGCAAGACCCAACATGGCTTCTGTAAGGGTAGGTCCTGTCTCCCTAACCAGTTAGAGTTTTTTGAAAGCGTCAACAAGCATGTGGGCAGGAATGAGCCTGTGGATATTGTGTATTTGGATTTCCAAAAAGCTTTTGACAAAGTCCCCCACCGAAGACTGCTAAGCAAATTTCATAGTCATGGGATAAGAGGACAAGTCCTCTTACGGATTGAGAGCTGGCTGAAAAATAGGAAGCAGAGAGTAGGAATCAATGGTCAGTTCTCCCAATGGCGGGATGTGAGCAGTGGGGTCCCTCAGGGATCTGTGTTGGGACCGGTGCTTTTCAACCCGTTCATCAATGACCTGGAGTTGGGGTTAAACAGTGAGGTGGCCAAGTTTGCAGATGATACCAAATTATTTAGGGTTGTTAAAACAAAATCGAACTGTGAAGAGCTCCAGAAGGATCTCTGCGTACTGGAAGAATGGGCATTAAAATGGCAAATGAGATTCAATGTGAGCAAGTGTAAAGTGATGCATATTGGGACAAAAAATCCCAACTTCCCATATACACTGATGGGATCTGTGCTGGCAGCGACAGACCAAGAAAGGGATCTTGGGGTGGTAGTGGATAGCTCAATGAAGATGTCAACCCAGTGTGCTGCTGCTGCTGTAAAAAAGGCAAATTGCATGCTGGCCATAATTAGACGAGGAATAGAGAATAAAACTGCTGATATCATACTGCCCTTGTACAAATCTATGGTGAGACCACACTTGGAATACTGTGTACAGTTCTGGTCACCACACCTAAAAAAGGATATTACAGAGCTTGAGAAAGTGCAGAAAAGAGCAACCAAAATGATTAGGGGACTAGAGCAACTGTCCTATGGGGAGCGGTTAAGACGCTTAGGGCTGTTTAGCTTGGAAAGAAGGCGGCTGAGGGGAGACATGATAGAGGTCTATAAAATTATGCATGGTTTGGAGAGAGTGGACAGGGAGAAGTTTTTCTCCCTCTCCCATAATACTAGAACACGGGGTCATCTGCTAAAGCTGGAGGGCGAGAGATTCAAAACAGATAAAAGGAAGTATTTTTTCACACAACGCATAGTTAAATTGTGGAACTCCCTGCCCCAGGATGTGGTGATGGCTGCCAGCTTGGAGAGCTTTAAGAGGGGAGTGGACATATTCATGGAGGAGAGGGGTATGCATGGCTGTTAGTTAGAATGGATACTGGTCATGCCGCATACCTATTCTCTCTAGTATCAGAGGAGCATGCCTATTATTTTGGGTGCGATGGAACACAGGCAGGATGGTGCTGCTGCAGTCGTCTTGTTTGTGGCTTCCTAAAGGCACCTGGTTGGCCACTGTGTGAACCGACTGCTGGACTTGATGGGCCTTGGTCTGATCCAGCAGGGCCTTTCTTATGTTCTTATGTGTGTGTGCAGGTGTGTTTGCTGCTCCTTCAGGGTTCTCTAAAGCTCCCTTTTGTCTCTTGTAGGCTTCAGCACGTCGAAGGGGCAGCTGGTGCGTTCCATCTTGTACCCAAAGCCGACCGATTTTAAGCTCTACAGGGATGCCTACATGTTCTTGCTCTTTCTTGTTGGGGTGGCCGGTGTTGGATTTCTGTATACGGTTGTCAACAGCATTCTTCATAAGGTATTCTTTTCTTCTCTGACTCCGTGAACTCTTGGGTTAGCCTCAAGACGCAGTAGATCCACAGCCTCTTCTTGCAAGAGGCATGTCCGATTCCAGTTTCCCTCCATAGCCCTGCTGCAGTTGGGCAGGTGGGAATGCAATGGTGCAGACGCTCAGGGCAACTGTTGGATTGAGGCCCTGGCCCCTCATCTCTTGCTCGTTCGATGAATATCCTTTAGAAACACCGATCCTGGGGCTCAGGAGCACCGCACGATTCCAAACAATGGTCTTATCTCCCATGAGTTCTTTGAAGAGTGTTCCCAGGCAAGCCCCATGTGCCTGCTTGAGCTCACTGGCCTTCGTCGTCTTCGTCCTCTTCTTGCAGGTTCCTGCTGGCATCATCATCATTGAGTCTCTTGACATCATCACCATCACCGTCCCCCCCGCACTGCCCGCTGCAATGACTGCTGGGATTGTTTATGCACAGAGGCGACTGAAGAAGGTCGGCATCTTCTGCATCAGCCCGCAAAGGATCAACATCTGCGGCCAGCTGAATCTCGTCTGCTTCGACAAGGTCTGGCCTGCTGGGTTCCTCCTTCTGCTTGGCAAATCCTGTGCTGAGGGGGCCGAGAGCCTCCCCCAGCCTGGCTTTCAGAGTGACCTCACTGAGGTCAGCCAGGCTCTTTCCTCTTGGATCCTATGTGCGGATTGTGCTAAACAGAGCTGAGGGCAGAGTGGAAACTTGGCACAGGGCGGCCGCCTCGGCCGCTCCTAGTCGTCCTGCGTGGCCTGCTGGGCCTGCCTGATCCCAACGCCTCTGGGGAAGGAATAATTCATTAGAACACTCATTAGAACACCCATGAAACAGCAGATAGAATTAATTGTGCTTGCTTTTGGTTGATGACAGATCTGTCCCTTAAGGTCAGCGGTGTCAAGGTTTTGGGATGCCAGGGCCAGGACTTTACGACAGAGCCCATGGGCCACGCCTCGGGCCCGCTGCCAAACTTTCCAACTTGCGTCGGTCAAAATCAACTGTTACCAGTCCGTTAAGTCACAGTGGGTAGTCGTGTTAGTCTGTCTGCAGTAGTAGAAAAGGGCAAGAGTCCAGTAGCACCTTAAAGACTAACAAAAATATTTTCTGGTAGGGTATGAGCTCACGAAAGCTCATACCCTACCAGAAAATATTTTTGTTAGTCTTTAATATTTTTGTTAGTCTTTAGTCACGAAAGCTCATACCCTACCAGAAAATATTTTTGTTAGTCTTTAAGGTTCTACTGGACTCTTGCCCTTTTCTACAGTCCGTTAAGGAAACAGAAGAAAATGGGTGGTGGGCTGGGCCCCCCACAGTGTTGGTTCTTTGACCCCCCCCCCCCGGCTGCCTTCTTGGGTTGGGGCCTCTCAACTGCACAGATGATCTTTTCCCCCACCCTCTGAGTGGCCACCAGGGTCAGATGAACTCACTGGACAAAACACCATGGGGCACCGGAGGGGCTTCTTGGAATTGAAGGAAAACGGGGGACGTGATCCCACCGATGTGGTGTCTGATGATGAAAAAGGCCAGAAAGGGCCACCTGATGCCCACCCCCTTCACAGCCACCCCCTGTGCCCCCTGGCCCCTTGTCTGTGGGGTTCCTGTAACGCTGATCCTGAGCTTTTCAGGGGTCTTAAGGGGCTGCAGGGGCAGGTGGGGGAAAAACATCTTTGGACCGCTCTCTGCTCGTGCCTCATAGGATCCGACACAAGACAATTTGGGCTTGTTGACTGAGTGTGAGGGCGAATGTTTGTTGGTGTTCCTTGCTTAGAATCTTAATGTGGCTCAGAGAGTTCTAAAGCCTCCTCCACCAGCAGTTTAACCAGCCACGGTCTCCGCCTGGCCCACGAGGCTGTTGCGTGGATGGCGGGAATTGCTCTTGCAGGCGGGTTGAGCTGAGTTTCTCCTGCCAGCTCTTTGACCTCAAAGTCCCTGCCCCCCCACACTACCACAGGTCTCTTCTCCAAAGCTCAGCCATGCTGCAAATATCCAGTTATTGCTGGGAGAATGTAATCCCCACCCCCACCCCACCCTTCTTGCATATCAGTTGTGATTGTTGGATTGAAAATGGCAGCGGCAGATGGTCACGGGTGGCGTGTTGGGACAGTCCGGGGGGGGGGGGGACAGTTCCCTTCCCCAGTGGATTCCCGCTCCCAGAATTTGTGTGTGTGTGTCCCGACATGGGCGGGGTTTGTGGCAGCTGTAGGGATTGGGATGCCGCCTGTTAATTGGTAGGCCCCAATTAATTCATGGCTTAAAAAACAACAGTGAAATGCTGTTGCTGAGGATTCCATGTAAATGATATTTTTTTGAAGATTATTTTTCACAGTGAATGAATATGAATGTGCAGGACTGGTATTTGGGGTCAGTAATGACCCCCAGGGTTAATTCTTATGGAGGACTTTGTGCGTTCTGCCAGATTGGCCAAGGAGCCTGGAGGGTTGTTTTTTTCCCTTTTTGCCGTCTTCTGGGCGTGGAATAGGGGTCGCTGGGTTGTGGGGCGGGGGAGATAGTTGTGAACTCCCTGCATTGTGCAGGGGGTTGAACTAGATGAGTCTGGTGGTCCCTTCTTCCAACTCTATCATTCTGTGACTCTGTGACTATAACTCAAAACTTAGAATTGAGGAACCCCTGAAGGGTTTGTGCCTCCTTCTTTTAACCAGGGTATTGTCGTGTTCAGTGGAGGTTTTTCCAGAGTGGGTCCTTTAGACCCCCCCCCCCAATGCCTCGCATGTCCAGCCTTTCATATTTTCTCCCTTGTGCTTGGAGTTGTTACTGACCCCAATACCGTTTTAATGAAACCTTCAACGTCAGCCATTTCTGCAGGAGGGAGGGGTCGGCGTTGAACCGCCACAGAATAATTTGTCCTTTGTTGGAGTGAGAATGCTTGGGCTCTGAGTGGCGTAGGCAGGCCTGAGGGAAAACTTTATGAGGTTCTCAATACCCTTTCAGTGTCCGTTACAGCCCCAGCGTGTAGGGGGTTGGTTTTTCTGAAGAGGCTGAACTGTCCTTCGCTGCCCCGGTCATGTTTGGCCTGCTCCTGCAGGCTTTTTGAGAAGAAAACTGGCCAGCAGTAGCCAAGCCGCCTCTGATCTCTGGGAAGGCCCGTTCCGTTGTGCTTCCTCTGGCCAGAGAGCAAATCTCCCTTGCGTGAACAAGGTTTTCCATGGTTGCTGGCTACTGGGGTTGGGAGGGGTGCGTGCCGGGCCCACATGTTCGGGGCTGGAATGACGGGCATATTGGAGGGCAGGTGTGGCCTTCTAAAGCTGTGCCCTGAAAGCAGGAGGAGGAAGGAGGGTGTCCTGAAAAGGTTCCTCTATGGGCAGTTGAATAAGTGTCAGTAAGCATGTGGGGGGGGGCGGGGAGGAAGTTGTGAATTTCCTGCATTGTGCAGGGGGTTGCCTAGATGACCCTGGTGGTCCCTTCCAACTCTATGATTCTATGTAGACAGGAATTTGCCAGTGGACATTGTGTATTTGTTGGTTCTTGTAGGTTATCCGGGCTGTGTGACCGTGGTCTTGGTATTTTCTTTCCTGACATTTCGCCAGCAGCTGTGGCAGGCATCTTCAGAGGAGTAAAACTGAAGGACAGGGTCTCAGTGTTACTCCTCTGAAGATGCCTGCCACAGCTGCTGGCGAAACGTCAGGAAAGAAAATACCAAGACCACGGTCACACAGCCCGGATAACCTACAAGAACCAATGAACTCTGACCGTGAAAGCCTTCAGCAATATTGTGTATTTGGATTTCCAGAAGGCTTTTGACAAAGTCCCCCCCCCCCCAAGACTGCTAAGCAAACTTCATAGTCATGGGATAAGAGGACAAGTCCTCTTATGGATTGAGAGCTGGCTGAAAAATAGGAAGCAGAGAGTAGGAATCAATGGTCAGCTCTCCCAATGGAGGGATGTGAGCAGTGGGGTACCTCAGGGGTCTGTGTTGGGACCGGTGCTTTTCAACCTGTTCATCAATGACCTGGAGTTGGGGATGAACAGTGAGGTGGCCAAGTTTGCAGATGACACCAAATTATTTAGGGTGATTAAAACAAAATTGGACTGTGAAGAACTCCAAAAAGGTCTCTGCATACTGTAGGGGATATGGGGGCATTGAAATGGCAAATGAGATTCAGTGTGAGCAAGGGTAAAGTGATGCATATTGGGGCAATGGGCAGGATGTGGTGATGGCTGCCAACTTGGAAGGCTTTAAGAGGAGAAGGTTTTAAGAGGGGAGAGGAGAAGGCTTTAAGAGGGGAGGAGAGGGGTATTCATGGCTACTAGTCAAAATGGATACTAGTCATGATGCACACCTATTCTCTCTAGTATCAGAGGAGCATGCCAATTATTTTGGGTGCGGTGGAACACAGACAGGATGGTGCTGCTGCAGTCGTCTTGTTTGTGGGCTTCCTAGAGGCACCTGGTTGGCCACTGTGTGAACAGACTGCTGGGCTTGACGGGCCTGGGTCTGATCCAGCAGGGCCTTTCTTATGTTCACTCTTGCCCTCTGTGGAGCCTGGTGTACTGCCGTTTCATGGGATTTGGTTTTCTCTGCAACAGTTGGGGGGGGGGGCAAAACTGAAGATGTCTTCCTCGCAGCCTCTTCCCTGCAAGTTTTTGTGCCTGTTGGCAGCAGCTGTTGTCTGACCTACTGCTGTGGAAGGGGGGCCAGAAGAGAGGGCCCTGCCACTCACTTGAGCCATGTGGTTATGGGAAATTTTGCCCTTCCTGCCCCTTGAGCGAGGGCAGAATGTGGCAGAGGCTGTTTGGGGAGAGCAAGGGGGGCAGTCCACACTTTTATCTGGAACTTTTATCTTATATTGGGTGCTGTGGAACACAGGCAGGATAAATGCTGCTGCAGTTGTCTTGTTTGTGGCTTCCTGGAGGCACCTGGTTGGCCACTGTGTGAACAGACTGCTGGACTTGATGGGCCTGGGTCTGATTCAGCAGGGCCTTTCTTATGTTCTAAGCATTCCCCCAGTAGCCTTTTGCCTCAGCTCGACCGCTTAGTGTCCCGGGCTGCATCAAGGGAGCCTCGGCCCGCTTGCCTTCATCGCAGAGACCCTGCCTCCTTTCCTCTCCCCTGCCTTTCACTTTCTTTTGCAAAGGGGGGGTGAGGAAACATTTGTTGGGCGCCCCTGCCTCCCTGCTCAAGCTCAATCCTCACTAAGTACAATACGATATGATAAAGTTTACTGTTTGCGGCCAAAGGCCCTGACAATCTGTCATATAAAACCTAGTCATAAATAGTAACATTAAAGCAGTCTGATCAAAAAATGCTAGTCGTTAATGCCCTGATTAAATACAGCTTTAGCCCGAATTTTCTTGGCTGCTCAGGCAAAGAGCGACACGCTACAGGAGACAAGTGGATCGGCAGCTGAGGGGAGAGAGAGCAACTTCTCAGAATCTGAAAAGAGATTTAGGTCATTTAGAAGCGCTGCAAGAAATTTCGTTCTTACAGAATAGAGGACAGAATAGAATTTAAGGCATGAGGTCCTCTGGAACTGCAGCTCTGCAGATGCATAGGCGAGAGGCCCAGGTCCTGGACCGTCTCCCGTTCAGGCATTAATGAGGACTGGGCCCATTGAGCAGCGGCAGAAGAAAAAGGAGGATTTGCACATGAGATAACGTTCCCTGCTATGGCAAACGCGACTTTTAAATGTTGCTTTCCCTCGGCAGACAGGCACTCTGACTGAAGATGGCCTCGATCTTTGGGGGATCCAGAGAGTGGAAAACGCTCGGTAAGTCCTTGTCGAGCTGAGCTGCAGAATGCTGCGGTTGCCAGGAGAGAGCAGAAAGGCCTGGGCGGCGCTCGGGTCAGGCCGATGAGCCAAGATGCCCAGAGGCTGCACGTTAGACCTTGGTGTTAGTTCCAGCTGGCCCGGCGTGTTTGTGTGTGGGGGGGTTATCTGGGTGACACTTGATCAGGCCATGGGAGGGGGCTCCATTTCCCAGACTGTACAACCAGGACGTAGAAGAGAGAGATTGCACAGAGCCACGGGGGTCTAAAGCAAAATCTCAAGCAGACCAAGCCATAGTTTAAAAAACAGTAAGCGTTGCCCTTAGTTAAAAATATTGTCGAAGGCTTTCACGGTCAGAGTTCATTGGTTCTCGTAGGTTATCCGTGCTGTGTAACCGTGGTCTTGGTATTTTCTTTCCTGACGTTTCGCCAGCAGCTGTGGCCGGCATCTTCAGAGGAGTATCACAGAGACACTGTCCTTCAGTGTTACTCCTCTGAAGATGCCGGCCACAGCTGCTGGCAAAACGTCAGGAAAGAAAATACCAAGACCACGGTCACACAGCCCGGATAACCTACGAGTTGCCCTTAGTTGCCCCAAATATTTTGCGTCCTCCGCAAAACCAGCAGCTCTTCTCTACTACTTCCTCTGCCAGGTTCATAGGATAAGATCGTTCACTCGAGCCTTTTAAATAGAGGGATATCTGGGGATGTAGAAATCAGACATTCTGTTCTAGTGCAAATGCTATCCCCAAACTGATGTCGATTGTCTCCGTGTTCAGCTTCCTTTTGCCAGAGGAAAACGCATTCAGCAAGCTGCTGGTCAAGTCTCCCTTTGTGGCCTGCATGGCCGCCTGCCACTCCCTCACCAAGATCGAAGGCGTGATCTCTGGGGACCCCCTGGATCTGAAGATGTTCGAAGCTACCGGCTGGGTGAGGAGCCACACCTGCCAGTGGGAAGGGGGGTGGGGTCCGGAAGGCCAGGAGGGGCCTGCCTCAGGAATGAATGGCTTAATGAAGGGTGCACACTTATGTGAGAACTCCCAGTACTTATTTTTATAGACAGGAAAGATGGACTTCTCCATCAGTGGTGGAGAGTCTCCTTTACTCGGTTTCTAGCAATTGCAGTTTGGTTGTGATGCTTTTATTTATCAATCTACGTAATGCTGAACCTGGACCTCAGGGTGCAGATTAAAAAATCCACACAATGGGACCTAGTAAAGCTAGGGGAGATTTCTGCACAAAACCAGGTTTGCAAAAAACAAAGCAACCCCCCCCCCCCTACAAACCCAGGTTTGCAGCAAAATGTGAAAAAGGTGGTGTTGGGGGATTAAATCTCCCCTAATTAAAAAACGGTGGTGAGATCCTCATCCTCCATTTATATGGTTGCCTAGAAGATGAATCGGCAGGGCTAGGGGGAGAAGGCAGCCTGAGGCAGGCGGTGCTGAGCCGTGGCGCTGCTGGAGCTGGGAAGAAGCACAGGCTGTCGCGGGCAGTCCCTCTCCACCCAAACAGCACCGACGCTTTGCAGCCCCCCTGGAGCCGTTGGCAGAGCTGGGGGCCAGTGGTGAGGAGGAGAAGGGACTGCCCGGAAGCAGGCTGCCCGCCCCTCCCCTTCTGTCCAGCCCTGCCTGGGCAAGGAGGTGAGCGGGGTGGCTGAGGGGAGGAGGAGGTGTGGCCACCTGTCCCGAGGTGAGCTTGAGGTGGCTCACAGAGTAGCAACAATCCAATCAAATAATAGGAAGAGCCACAGAGGACATCACAAGTGATAAAAGGAGCCACGTGAAATTCCGCAGCCTGAAAGGAGATTGGAGGTAGCTGGGCCTGGGAACCTGTCTGCGTGGTGTTTTTTTTTTCAAACTTTAATGTTTTAGGGACAGACAAACCATTATGATTAAAGATTGCATTGTGAATACGAAGATATGTCTGGGAAGCAACACGTGGGTGGGTCGCTTGCTGCCACGGGGGGGGGAGACTTTTGGCCCCCTCCATGAAGACCCCGTGGCTTCTACATGAGTTGAAATTGTGGCTGGTCTTTATCCTTCTGCCGGGGGCAAGGGTCACCATTGGAAGAGGAATGTAACTGTACTCGTCATTGGCAGTAATGAAAATTGCATACCTGCAGAGCCCCAAAATATTCTCCCTGTTCCTTGCCTGAAAGGTCTGCTTTTGACAAATGGGCACGAGGGAGGGAGGGAGGCCATCCAGCCCCCGCGGTCAGGGCCATTACCTGGTTCTGCGCACTGTTTAGGTCAGGCGTGTGCAGCAGCTTGTGAGTTGGCAAGCCGGAAGGGGTGCAGCCCCACTCATCCCACCCCGGCACGTGCCTCTCTCAAGCGCATCAAGGTCACTCCTGCCTACTCGGACTGGCAGTGGCTCTTCGGGGTCTCAGGCAGAGGAGGATCTTTCCCGCCACCTACTCCTTGAACCTTTTAACTGGAGAAGCTAGAGATTGAACCTGGGACCTTTTGCATGCCAAGCAGAGGCTCCACCCCCGAGCCATGCCTGCGGTCTCTGACTGTGGAACGTGATGCAGCAGTTAACCATCGCCATGTGCTTCCCACAGATTCTTGAAGAGGCGACCGAGGAGGAAACCGCCCTTCACAACCGTATTATGCCCACTGTGGTCCGGCCACCCAAGCAGCTTCTTCCAGAGCCCCAGCCAGCAGCCAACAAGGACCTGGTAGGGAGGGGCCCCCGGCTTTGCACTCTCCCCCGTTCTTCTGTGGGTTGGTCCCAAGCCCTGGGGTCTCTTGTGTGTCCGGCCTGGCCTCTTGCTCTTGCTGTCCAGCTCTTGGAGGGGTCAGTGGGGTGGCTAAAAATGAGAGGCCTGGGGTGATGGTCCTCTACTGGGATGTTAACGGCGGGGGCAGAGGGAACACTGGCCAATTAGTAAAGTAATTTAATCTTGCCAGGACACAGGAAAAATGTGTTTGTTGCCAGGTGGGGAGGGGAAAGGGGACAATTGGTTACATCAGATTGATTCCTTGGTGTTTACAAATGACAAACCCTCATGAAACAGGATTGTGTTTGACCACAGAAGTCTCGGTGACACAATCCAGGTGCTCTGCAAATGTAAACACACACACTTATGTTTGGTGGTATATGTATGCGTGTCACCCTATTGAAAGCAATTAACCCAGTGAGAAAAGCAGTTTTGTTCTGGGGTCCAAGAAACGAGAAACAGACGTTCACTGCCCTTTGGGGAGCTCTTGGGGCGCAAACTGCCTGGGGACGGTATTGTCACCGGCGGAGTCACCGGCGGACCCTGAGAGAGCCGCTCGCAGGAGTTTTTCTCCAGAAAGAGCACCTGGGGGAGGTCCTGACCCCTGATGTCCAGGAGTGACAGGGGAGAGGCGGTCAGTGCCGCATGACGTGCTGTTCTGCCCTCGCCACTGCTGTCGAGTCCCTGGGGCTTGAGAGAGAACCAGGCTGTTGGATCTCTTGTGTAATCTGAAGACGTGCTGGAAGGGGGGTAGCAGATGGCTGGGGCTGTGGGGCAGCAGGAAGAACCCACTCCTGTTTCAGTTGCAGAGGCTGGGGTTTAGTTTCATTATTGGGCGGGGGGGCGGGACTAAAGGGGGGTTCTGTGAAGGCTACACGCCAGAGGGAGTTTCTGAGGAAGGGTTAGAGGTGGCGGGGGGAAGCAAGGGAACTCGAGGGCCACCCTAACCCTGCCTGCCCGAGGGCTGAGGGTAGCAACGGGATGCCTGTGGTGCCTTTGGGCTGTGCCAGGGGTGATGCCCTCTTCTTCTCTCTTTCCATTGGCAGGAGCTGTTTGAACTTCCGGTGAGTACCTGTGCTCTTTCTCTGGGTTTTGGGGCTCCCCGGGACGGGCCTGCAAAGGGGTCGGCCTGATGCTCGTCTTCGCTTTCTCCTTCTGCCTCTTGCCGGATCAGGCCACTTACGAGATTGGGATAGTGCGGCAGTTCCCGTTTTCATCTGCACTTCAGCGGATGTGCGTGGTGGCCAGAGCCCTTGGGCAAAAGAAGATGGATGCCTATGTGAAGGGGGCGCCCGAGGTGGTAGCTGGCTTGTGCAAGCCGGAGACAGGTAAAGAGAGGCGTGTGAGACCCTCGGGACCCGCTGCAGCGAGGAGGGCTGACCCTTCTGAGTGTGTGTTGTTTTGGTGTTTGCTAGTGCCTGTTGACTTTGAGCGGGTGTTGGAAGAGTACACGAAGCAGGGGCTGCGGGTCATCGCCGTCGCACACCGGCGGTTGGAGTCCAGGCTGACTTGGCACAGAGTGCAGAACGTGGGGCGGTAAGTTGGCCAGATCCCTGGGGCTTTGCTGCCCAGGTGCAAAGCAACGGCTGGCACTTCTCTCCTCCCCCCGGGGGTGGGTGGGTCTGCTTTGGGTGGTTTGAGTCTGCTCTCTGCCTTCTCTTGGGGTGGGGTCCCTGTGTCCAGCAGCAGTTGGACAGACCTCCTCCCCTGTCAGTGCCGCCTCAGCTGGGCATGGAGGCCAGAGGGCAGCAGCCTTGTCCGGCTGGGTCAGAGCAGATCTCCCGCTGGGCTTCGGGCCTCCTTTGTCAGTCGGTCCCCAGCAGGCAGGAATGAGAGCTGGCTGTTCCTGCAGGAGAGCGGGGGAGGCTGCCCTGGGACCAAAAAGGAACCAGGCTCAGAAAGGGGGCAACAGAGCAGCTTCCCGGCTCTCCTGGGGGAAAGGAAGCTCTCGGGCTGGGGAGGGTCTGGTCCGGGATGACTCAGACCCAAAGGGTTGATGCTGTCAACACTCGGGGTGAGATTTTAGGAGCCCACAAGGACTTGCCCGCCACAGCAGGGCAGTGAAGGGGGGGTGCTGTGTAAGGGTCTGAGGGAACCCTGAGAGCGGGCGAGGAGGCACAGGGGTCTCGGTGCTGATGCCAGAAGCCTCCCAGCCAAGGCAGGGGAGCCGGGCCCGCCCGTGCTTGCGGTGCTACAGAGAGGAAGGTCTCTGGATGCCGTCAAGGACTGTGCTTCAGACTGGCGGGTCACAGAGCCAAGCAGGCAGGGGGCAACCCTGAGCCTGGTTCTGAGCAGGACTCTGGACCAGGCGTGAGAAGTACCCGATGCTTCACCGATTGGCAACAGTGACTGCGATGCCCTTGAGCCCCAGTTCGTATCAATGGGAAAGAATTCAGATGGGAATCTGTTGATCAGTTGTATCTGGTCACTAAAATCGGTCTCCCTGCCAGACGACTGACAGGTAGCGAGCGTCACACGTATTTTAAAAAGGGCTCCAGAGGGGATCCAGGGAATTGCAGTCTAGTCAGCCGAGCATCTGTCCAAGGCAGACTACAGAGATGGCAATTAAACACACTGGGGAACCAGAGCCTGCGGAGGGAGAATCAGCCAAGGGAATCAGCCAAGGGAAGTCCTGCCTTGCCAACCTTTGGGAGTTCCTGGAGAAAGTGAACAAGCATTTTTTAAAATTTTCTTTATTTCTTTTTAGCCCACCCTCATTCCTAGCCAGGTCAGGGCTCAGGTTGGGTAACAACATTTAAAACAACATAAAACCATAAAACTCCAGCTTAAAAACAACAGCGATCATAAATAACTATAAAATATCAAGAGGGAAGTTCACAGAAAAGGGTAGCAGGTGGCCCCTGTTGGCCACAGTCGAGCAGTTGAACACCCCACACACACACACACACACACACACGCAGGTAATCAACATTGGGATGTGACGCCACTCCCCGTGGGCCAGTGATGACCTGCTGCTTTCACAGGGGGGCTACCTTAACCTAACTGTGGGATGATGGGGAGGGGGGGGCGCCATTTTGGTCTCTGTATCTCAAAAAAGACACTGCAGAGCTGGAAAAAATCCGGAAGAGGGCAACCACGATGATTAAGAGATTGGAGCACCTTTGCTATGAGAAAAGCCTCAAGAGTCTGGAATTTTCCAGTCTAGAAAAAAGGACTGGGGAGGGGGAGATGGGTGGAGAAAGTGGATGGAGGGATTTTTGTTCTCTCTCTCTCTTGTAGTGCAGCGTAGTTTTATCAGGGGAGCGGCCCATCAGTGGCCCTGGTGACTCCAGGGAGAACCCGTCGAATGCCAGGGCTGGGCAGCTGCATCAGGGAAGGGGCTGGGCAGCTGCATCAGGGAAGGGCCTGGGCTGCTCTTCCCCCTCCTTTCCCTGGCTGCTGGGTGAAGCAGGAGGCTGGCCTGGATGGACCCTTATTGCTTTGATCCAGGAGGGGCTGCTCTTCTGTTCCTTTAGCTGCCTTTGCTTGCAGCTAGATTCAGTTGTGGAGTGTGCAGTGGTGTAGCACAGCCTGATCCTGTCAGATCTCGGAAGCTAAGCAGGTTCTGTACTTGGATGGGAGACCTCCAAGGAAGACGATGGCCGACCACCTCTGCTTAGTCACTTTCCTTGAAAGCCCCTTGCTGGGGTCGCTGTAAGTTGGCTGCGACTCGACAGCACTTTTTACACACACAGATTCAAGTCCAGGAGCACCTCAGAGACCAGCTAGGCTTTTGGGGCTATGAGCTTTCAAGAGCCAAAGCTCCCTTCGTCAGATAGGTCAGAATTCCCAAGGGAGCCTCTACTCTCAGGGGCCCGTGCCCTGAAAATCCCGTTGGTCTCTGAGGTGCTCCTGGGCTCAAATCGAGCTCCTTTGCCTTGGATCGCAAGCGCTGACACTGTCTTCTCTCTCTTCCCACTCCCTGGAGCAGCTTTGGGGGTCCAGGGGGAATGGAGAACCCCTTTCGGTGTGGCTTGTTCCTTTCATGGTTCCCTGGATCCAGCCCCATCCGTCTCTCCTGCCCGGCTGTCGCCCGGTCACCCCCTTGAGCCCTGTCTCTGGGTTCTTCAGGGTCCACTCTGGATTTTGCTAACTTGGATAATGGGACGCTTCCTACAAACCTGGCTGCGTCCCCCTCCCTGGTCGCTGTCTTGGTTTCTTTGCTGTCAGATAAGTCGACCAGAGCTGGAAGTTTGTAGCTTTCATAATAGCGTTTCTTCTCTCTCTCCCCCCCCCCCCATTCCACTGCAGAGAGGCAATCGAGGCCAATATGGATTTCTTGGGCTTAATTATAATGCAGAATAAACTCAAGCAAGAAACTCCGGTGGTGCTTGAAGACCTGCATAAAGCCAATATCCGCACCGTCATGGTGACAGGTGAGCAAACTCTTCTTGTGGTGCTTCGGGACCAGCTGCAGAGGCTGTTCTCTTTTGGGAGCTGGACTTGGCAATTGCAGGTGGTGAGCTGCCAGCCTGGTCTTGGGGTGGGGGCTGCCTGCAGGGCTCTTGGGTCGCAGCTGCACTGAGAGGGAGGCTCTGGGGAGCTGCTTCTGGTGCTTGTCCAGCCTCTGCTTAAAGACTGCCGGTGAGGGGGAGCTCACCACCTCTCTGGGTAGCCAGTTCCACTGTCAAACAACTCTTACTGTAAAAACTTTCCCCCTAATATCCAGTTGGTACCTTTCCGCTTGCAATTTAACCCCATTATTGTGAATCCTATGATCCTCTGCCGCCAACAGGAACAGAGAGAGCAATCCTGTTCCCCCTCCGCCGCCTCTTCTCTAGACTGAACATTCCCAACTCCCTTCACCTTTCCTGGTAGGGCTTTGGTCTCCAGGCCCCTGATCATCCTTGTTGCTCTCCTCTGCACCCGCTCCATTCCGTCCACATCTTTTTTGAAGTGAGGCCTCCAGAACTGAAAACAGGACTCCATGCATGACCTGACCAATACAGTGTACAGCAGAACTATGACATCTTGTGATTTGCATGTGATGCCTCTGTTGATGCACCCCAAGATCATCGCATTAGCGTTTTTTCAAGAGAAGGTCCAGCAAGCCACCTGGGGCAGACCATGGGAAGTCCACCTGGGCCATCATCCTGTTTCCCACAGAGGCCAGCTATATGCCCGGGAGGCCCCCAAGGCCAAAGCCGCCGCCCCCCCAGTACTTGGCGGCCAGAGCTCCACCGCCTCTGAGCATAGAGAGCGGCACTCGTCCATATTTCCTGGGGCTGAGGGCCGGCTGGCAGGGCTTGCCGCTGCAGCTGCTGGGGGGCCTTCAGCGTGGCTTGGCTTGGCAGTGCAGCGGGAATGGCTGAGGCAGGCACAGGGATTGTGTTCGGGTTCCCATGCTTGAAGTATCCCCCGATATTGTGTAGCCCTAATTGACCGTGTTTCGGCTGGCTCTGGGTTTTTTGCCTGATGGCCACACAAGGCAGGGGCGTTTGATAGTGCGCTGGTTTGGAGGGGGCATTCTGCTTTCTGAGAAGCCTGTGTGACCAAATGTTTGCAATTCCAAGTTAAAAAGTAATGTTAAAATTTAGAAACATTCTAAACACCTAAGCCAAATATTAGCTAATGCGAAATCAGATGCTTGGGAAGGAAAAACCGGTGCCCCATTTATGGAAGGTGCTAAGATGTCACTCTGGGCCAATTAAGAGGGGCCGTGGCTCAGTGCTGGAGCATCTTCTTGGCATGCAGAAGGTCCCAGGTTCAATCCCCGGCATCTCCAGTTACAAAGAATCTGGCAGTAGGTGCTGTGAAATACCTCTGCCTGAGACCCAGAGAGCGGCTGCCAGTCTGAGTAGACAAGATTGACCTTGATGGACTGATGGTCTGATTGAGTTTAAGCCAGCTTCATCTGTTTGTGGCTGGATGGTTTTGTGTGTGTGTGTGTGTGTGAGAGAGAGAGAGAGAGAGAGCAATGGTGGCACCCGAGCCCCATCATCCCTCTCTGCTTGCTTCGCAGGCGACAACCTGCTGACGGCCATCTCCGTGGCTCGGGACTGCGGCATGATTCAGCCGCCAGACAAGGTGATCGTTGCAGAAGCGCTTGTTCCGAAGGACGGGCAGCCTGCCAGGATCATATGGCACTACGCGGACATGCTCAGCAAGGGCACCGATCCCTCGCCAGCCATTCATCCGGAGGTAGCCCCTGGCCCCTGTCCTCTGTGCTTGTGAGGCGGGTGGGGGGGAGTCTTGGCCAAGTCCAAGCAGGGGCTGAGTGGGATGCCAGGAAGGGCCGGAAGCAGCCGTTGCGGAGACTCGGTGGGGACTCTAAGGTCCAAACGATGCGAGGCCCAGGAGATCCATCCTCGGAAGCACCTCCTCCTTTCTCCCTTTTTCAATGGGGAGGCTCCCTGAACAGAATTTGGGCCTGGCGTGGGTGAGGCTTCCCTGGACTGTTTTCCTGGCTTTCCATCACCGGCAGCTGCTCTTTGCCCCGCAAGGAAAAAGGAAGCTCTCCGTCCCAGGCCAAAGACGAGTGTGGGTGGGTGGGCTGAAACGGAGAAGCAGCACCGCAGGAGGAGGGGAGCTCTCTGCCTGCCCAGCTTCCGCAGGTCGGAATGTCCTTGTGGTGAGGAAGGGAGAGGTTTTGCTGCAGGCAATGGGAAGAGGGATGAGTCAGTCATGCCCTCCCCATCTGTGTGGCAGGAGATCCCTATCAAACTGGCCCCGGAAAACCTGGAGGACCTCCTCCCCGTGACCAAGTACCATTTTGCGATGAGTGGGAAGTCCTTCGCGGTCATCCAGGAGCACTTTCAGGATCTGCTGCCAAAGGTCTGTATCTGGAATGGCCTCTTGGCTTCCTTCTGCGCAGAAGAACGGGGTGGGTGGGTGGGGTGGGCACGTGTCTTGTAGTGGTTAAGAGCAGTGGTTTGGAGCGATGGAGTTTGATCTGGAGAACTGGGTTTGATTCTCAGCTCCTCCACATGAGTGGCAGAGGCTAATCTGGTGAACTGGGTTGGTTTCCCCACTCCTACACACGAAGCCAGCTGGGGGACCTTGGGCTAGTCACACTCTCTCGCAGCCTCACCTACCTCACAGGGTGTGTGTTGTCGGGAGGGGAAGGGAAGGAGATTGTAAGCCGTTTTGATTCTTCCTTAAGTGGTAGAGAAGGCCGGCATATAAAAACCAACTCTTCTTCTTGTACTTTCCTCGCCCAGTATGTTTCAAATGGAAAAAAAGATTTAACAAAATTATAGATATATGTGTGTGTGTGTGTGTGTGTGTGTGTTTAGCAGGACACACACACACAAGCTCTGAGGTCTGGAGTTTGTTGCTTTCCTTTCTGAACGGGCAGGGCTGTGCCGGAAGTCCTTCTGTGTGACTGATGGTGTTTGTGTGCCTGTTATAGGAGCCCCCCATACCTCCCCCCCACGAGTGCCCCTTGTCTCTTTCCACGGGGCGGTCCATCCCACAACAGCAGTTCTCAGCCTGCCCAGCAGAGAGCTCTTTGTTGACGCATCATGAACACACACACGAAGCTGCTTTGTACTGAATCAGACCCCCCCCCCCCTTAGTCCATCAAAGTCAGTCTTGTCTACTCAGGCTCTCCTGGGTCTCAGGCTGAGGTCTTTCCCATCACCTTCTTTCTTAGCTGGCCCCTTTAACTGGAGATTCCACTGGGGATTGAACCTGGGACCTTCTGCATGCCATGCAGAGGCTCTACCACTGAGACACGGCCCCACAGTCGAGCACTTGCTGTCTTTAGATGTTGTCGCAGGAGAGCTGCCAGCGGCCCACCAGCCCTGTGGGCAGGCCAAGGAGCCCTCACCCCGCAGAGAGCCCGCAAACCCAAAGCCGGCTGGCAGCTGCCTTCCCCAGTGCCTTGCCTCCCAAGTCTGGCCCTGGCAGAGCTTGGATGGCCCTTCCCTGCCCCTGGGGCTTCACAAGTACTTTGGCCTCTGTGATCTGAAGGCGACAGGATGTGGGCATCGCTGAGAGTGTTCCCATCTCCCCCCCCCCCCCCACAGCTTGTGCTGCATGGCACCGTCTTTGCCCGCATGGCGCCAGATCAGAAGACCCAGCTGGTGGAAGCGCTGCAGAACGTTGAGTGAGTATCGTGCCCCTTGTGACCCAGCTGCCTCTGGAGTGGGCAGAGGACCCAGCAGCAGCCCCCCCGCCCCCCAGCTGCACCTGGGTCTCGAGTATGCAAGCTGGAGGGTCAGGAGAGCAGCTCTGACCTGGGGCTCTGCGTGGCGGCAGCTGGCACTCGGTGGAGCAGGGGCACCGTGGGCGGAGTGCCCGGGGCCCTCTCAGGGGGCACCAGACTGCCCCAAGCAGGAGGAGCCCCCCTCCTGCTTGAGCAGCCCTCTGGTCCCAGGGAGCTCCCTGGAACCAGCTTGGGCTTCTCAAGCAAGGGGGCCTCTTCCTGCTTGGGGCAGTCGGGTGCTCAGCACTGGGAGCGTTGGATGCGCCCTTTCCGGGGGCTGCTGGGCCAGGGGACCGCTTGGCTGGGTGGGCCTCACACAGGGTAGGCCTCCGCTGGGGGTCTTGCTGGTGGCACCGGTGGGGGCGGGAGACAGAGGGAGGTCTCCACAGGCAGGGCACGGAAGGGGCAAGCGCCTCCTCCACCCCCGAGTCAGAGCACCAGGGCTGGGCATTTTGTGCCTGCTGTGTTCTCTTCCCCTGGACCCCAAGCCGAGCGGCTCTTTCCCCTCGTTCAAGGGTGTTCTTGGCTTGTTTGTCCTACCTCAAGCACTCCCTTCGGATTGGTGGCGCAAGAATTACCGCCTGGCTCAGGCTCGTTGGACCCTGGACTTTGGTCAGCAGCCTGGGTCGAGCCCCCCCCCCCCCTGTGATTTATTGTTTATTTGGAAAATGCCTATACCGCTTCCACTTGGAGTGGTGTACAGCTAAAACAATACAACAGAGCCATCAGGACAAGGCAGGACATAAAAACAGCACAATTTACATGTTGAGCAGCCTAAAATAATGTTAGATAAAGCAGGCCTTGAGCCAGAAACAGGCTGTAAGACAGCGGAAGAAGAGAAAAACCCCTGAGTTAATAGCCTGAGTGAAAAGGAGTGTTTTTGCCTGGCAGAAGAACATCAGAAGAGCCCTGCTGGATCAGACCCAATGAGGGTCCATCCAGTCCGCCATCCCGCCTCACACAGTGGTCAACCAGTTCCTCTGGAGGTCCAGCAACAGGACACGAAGGCTGAGGCCTTCCCCTGATGTTGCCTCCTGGCACTGGAATTCAGAGGTTGACTGCCTCTGAATGGGCAGGTTCCCTTTAGTCACCCACCCTAGTAGCCACTGAGAGACCTCCGCTCCGTTAATCTGTCAAATCCCATTTTAAAGCTGTCTCTTCCTGTGGCCGTCCCTGTGCCCACTGGTGGCAAATTCCACATTTTAATCATTTGCTGTGTAAAAAACTATTTCCTTTCGTCCATCCTGAATCTCCTGCCTGTCGGCTTCATTAAATGCCTTTGAGTTCTTGTCTTTTGGGAGAGGAAGGAAAAGATCTCTGCCCACTCTCTCTATCCCAAGCATAATGTTATAAACCTCTCCCAAAAAAGTAGGTACCAGGAGCTCCTCCTAGGAAAGGGCATTCCACAGGCCAGGTGCCACCACCAAAAAAGCCCTTCTCCTCGGCGGCCACCCCCCCCTGCAGGGGGGTGACCTAGGAGAGCAGGGCTTCAGGAGAGGGTCTCAGCTGGTGGGCTAAAGAGTCCCTCAGGCCCCCTGCCGCCAGGCCTCTTGGGGCTTTGGAGGTAGGAAGCAGCACTTGGGTTGTGCCTGGAAGCAGACAGGCAGCCGGTGCAGCTCTTGGTGCTCACAGGGGTGGTCCCATCCCTTTATCCAACTGCTGCATTATAGACCAATTGAAAGTTTGCAGACCATCTTCAGAGGCAGCCCCCCCCCCCCCATGGGACGCATTGCAGTAATCTCAGACGTGCGTGATCAGAGCGTGGCTCCCGGGGCCCAGGGCAGGCTTTTCAGAGCCAGCCATGGATGTTCCCCTCGGCCAGTGCTGGGGAAAGCTGCTCTTCAGCCGGGGGAAGACCGCAGCCTCCCCATAGAGACCAGGGCCCAGCAGCAACCCCTGAGCAACCAAACCGCTTGCTGGGGGGGGGGGGGAGGGCAGCCCCCTCCAGGGCAAGTGTCTCCTCTGTCCTGGCGGGACTGCTCTGTTCACCGTGAGTCTCTTGGTCTGGCCTGGATGGAGCTTCACTTGCCTGACCCTCTTCCACCCCATAACCCCTCCCCCTAGGCCCCAGTTTGCAATCTCCCCAGACCTTTGGGGCAGAAATCATCCCTCGAGCTGTGCTCCTGCCTGCTGGGCGTTCGGCTGCCTGCCCTTGGGGTGCGGAGGGGAAGAGCCTGCGACTCAGCCCGGCCCACCCTTCCGTGGTCACCCACGCCTGGAACCAGTCCAATTCAGCACCCCCCCTTTCTGCCCTGGCATGCTGCTGGCTGGGTTTGTTGGCACCAGCTTCTCCCTCCCTCCCTCCCTCCCTCCCTCCCTCCTGTGTGGGATGATGCCGTGAGGGAGCTGCTGCTGGTGGTTCTGGCTGGCAGAGGTCGGCAGGCCTTCCTCGGGGCGCCTCCATGCTGGGTTTCTTCCCCCAAGCGGCAGAGCAGCCGCGTCTTATCGCCAGCAGTCCCATCTGAGCAGCTGGCCGACTCATCCTCATGGGGCCTGGCCCTCCGCTTTGGCTGGCTCTCTACCAGCACCTCCCCCACCCTTGCCCCCCCCCAGGCCTGCCTTGCCCGTGCCCCCAGGGCTCAAGAGGACTCCTCGAGATCCAGTCGAGCAGGGGGGCGAGAAGCTGAGCGGGTGTCCCTACAGCGAGTCTCGCTTTCCTCTGCTGGTGGTGGGAAATGTCCCCCGGGGTGTTCCGGCCTCCCGGTGGAGCTTGTCGCTGTGCCGCTGTGCTGAGGGGTCTCCTTGCCGGGGCTGAGGCCCACCTAGTGTGGGGGAGGGAGGGGCTCTCAAGCTGATCTCCAGCAGGAGCCTCATGGGGGTTTGTGCTTTTGCAGCTACTACGTGGGCATGTGTGGCGACGGGGCGAACGACTGCGGGGTGAGTACCCGCCTCCTTCCCTCCCTCACCTGGTACTGTTTGCCTGGGGAGAAGATCGAACCCTCACTTGCTCGCCTTCTCTCTCTGTCTCTCTCCTCCTCCCCCCAATCTGCTGGCAGGCACTGAAGAGGGCCCACGGCGGCATTTCCTTGTCTGAGCTGGAGGCTTCCGTGGCATCGCCGTTCACCTCCAGGACCCCCAGCATCTCCTGCGTGCCAAATCTGATCAGGTACAGCTGCTCGGGAGGTGTCCGGCCATCACGGCAGATGCTGCTTCACTGAGGCATCGCTGGGTAGCTGGGCAGAGGTTTTTCCTGGGAGAGGCGAGCTCCTCTTCCAAGGGGAGAGTCTGCCTCCGCCTCTGGAGATTTCGGCTGTTCCGGCGCATCTCCGTTGCTGCGATGGCGAGCAGCTTGCTCTGAGCAGGAGCTCTTGTTGCAGGTTCCAGGGGGGACCCAGGAAATTACAGGCCAGTTAGCTTAACGTCTGTTCCGGGTAAATTAGTGGAAAGCATTATTAAAGATAGAATTGTCAAGCATATAGAAGGGCAAGGTCTGCTGGGCAAAACCCAACATGGCTTCTGTAAGGGTAGGTCCTGTCTCACTAACCTGTTAGAGTTTTTTGAAAGCGTCAACAAGTATATGGGCAGGAATGAGCCTGTAGATATTGTGTATTTGGATTTCCAAAAAGCTTTTGACAAAGTCCCCCACTGAAGACTGCTAAGCAAACTTCATAGTCATGGGATAAGAGGACAAGTCCTCTTACGGATTGAGAGCTGGCTGAAAAATAGGAAGCAGAGAGTAGGAATCAATGGTCAGTTCTCCCAGTGGCGGGATGTGAGCAGTGGGGTGCCTCAGGGATCTGTGTTGGGACCGGTGCTTTTCAACCTGTTCATCAATGACCTGGAGTTGGGGTTAAACAGTGAAGTAGCCAAGTTTGCAGATGACACCAAATTATTTAGGATGGTTAAAACAAAATCGGACTGTGAAGAGCTCCAGAAGGATCTCTGCGTACTGGAAGAATGGGCATTAAAATGGCAAATGAGATTCAATGTGAGTAAGTGTAAAGTGATGCATATTGGGACAAAAAATCCCAACTTCCCATATACACTGATGGGATCTGTGCTGGCAGCGACAGACCAAGAAAGGGATCTTGGGGTGGTAGTGGATAGCTCAATGAAGATGTCAACCCAGTGTGCGGCTGCTGTAAAAAAAGGCAAATTGATGCTGGCCATAATTAGACGAGGAATAGAGAATAAAACTGCTGATATCATACTGCCCTTGTACAAATCTATGGTGAGACCACACTTGGAATACTGTGTACAGTTCTGGTCACCACACCTAAAAAAGGATATTACAGAGCTTGAGAAGGTGCAGAAAAGAGCAACCAAAATGATTAGGGGACTAGAGCAACTGTCCTATGGGGAGCGGTTAAGACGCTTAGGGCTGTTTAGCTTGGAAAGAAGGCGGCTGAGGGGAGACATGATAGAGGTCTATAAAATTATGCATGGTTTGGAGAGAGTGGACAGGGAGAAGTTTTTCTCCCTCTCCCATAATACTAGAACACGGGGTCATCTGCTAAAGCTGGAGGGCGAGAGATTCAAAACAGATAAAAGGAAGTATTTTTTCACACAACGCATAGTTAAATTGTGGAACTCCCTGCCCCAGGATGTGGTGATGGCTGCCAGCTTGGAGAGCTTTAAGAGGGGAGTGGACATATTCATGGAGGAGAGGGGTATTCATGGCTGTTTGTTAGAATGGATACTAGTCATGCTCCATACCTATTCTCTCTAGTATCAGAGGAGCATACCTATTAATTTGGGTGCGGTGGAGCGCAGGCAGGATGGTGCTGCTGCAGTCATCTTGTTTGTGGCTTCCTAGAGGCACCCGGTTGCCCACTGTGTGAACAGACTGCTGGACTTGATGGGCCTTGGTCTGATCCAGCAGGGCCTTTCTTATGTTCTTTTTTTTATAATAATTTTTATTGGTTTTTATATTTTAAAACACATACACATATATATCAACAATTTATATAAATCATTTGAATAAAGAAAAATGTAAAATTGTTATTGAAAATACAAATAATACATTTAACTAAACTATGGGACTTCCCCTCCATCTCCGTCAATCTCAGAATAAATTTGTAAACTCTTTCGAGTATAGTTCTGATCCTAATAGTATTTTATACACATAAGTACATTCTCAAATATAACTATCAACCATCTTTCCGTCTAAAGTTTTTTCATATAAAAGAAGAAAAAAATTAATACATAATAGATCAGATCAAAGAATATCCTTCAAATTTCCCCAAATGTAATTCATTTTCACAATAGCTCTTTCAAGCCTCCCAGTCTCCCATAAATTGCAAATTATCCTTTTGATTTATAAGCGCCATAAGTTTCGCCATCTCCTCCAGTTCCAGCATTTTTAGTATCCAGTCTTTTTTTTCTGGAGTGTCCATTGATTTCCATTTAGCTGCATAAACCAACCTTGCAGTCGTGGTGGCATAAATTAAAAAGGATCTTTGAGTCATAATAATGTCCGGTATCATACTAAGTAACATCATTTCTGGTGATTTAGGTATATTATTTTGAATAATCAACCTTATTACATTATAAATCATATCCCAAAAGTTTTTTGCTTTGTCACAGGTCCACCACATATGATGAAATGAACCAATTTCTGTGTTACATTTCCAATATTTTGGAGACATTACATTATAAATCCTCGCCATCTTTTTAGGAGTTAAGTACCACCTATACATCATTTTATAAACATTTTCTCTCATAGATTGAGCAAGAACACATTTCAGGTCACGGGACCAAAGCCTTTCCCATTTATCCAACAGTATATCATGACCCAAAGTTTGTGCCCAAGTAATCATAGTTGGTTTAATCCGTTCTTGTTCGCAGTGGATTTCTAGTAGTAATTTGTACATCCTGGAAATAAGGTGGTCTTTTGTATCTTATGTTCTTATGGAGCTCTTGGGGGCTGAATCCTGCCCTCGCTCCTGAATTCTGTGGGTTGGCCCTGCTTGTGTGCTGTTGGGTGTGCCAGTTGGCGCTTGTGCCCGTCAAGAAGTGGCTGTCCACGGCCTCGGGTTTGGGGTGGAGAGCCTTTCCCATCACCCGCTTCCGGGCCCTTTGAACTGGAGGCCCTACCAGGGATTGAACTGGGGACCTTCTGCGTGCCGCTGAGGCCAGCGCTGGCTGCTAGCCTGACTGGGCTGCTGTCGTTTCCCCAGGGAAGGCCGGGCAGCTCTGATAACATCCTTCTGCGTGTTTAAATTCATGGCCCTGTACAGCATCATCCAGTACGTGTCTGTCACCCTCCTGTACTCGGTGAGTGTGCCTCTTCTGGCAAAGAGGGAGTCCCTGTTCCCCTTTTGCCTCCCTCCCCCTCGTCTGGCAGGCACGCAACTCCCAGCAGAGCTTTTCTGTGGGTGGCCCCGGTGCTGCGAGGCCCATTGCCCTGCCGTGTTGGGCCCCAGGGAGGGAGAGGCACCGAGCAGCTCGGCCGGAGACGGGCCTCGGCTCTCCCCAGCGCGAGGCAGCCTTTCCTCGAGCGGATGGTGCCACCTGCTTCTTTGTAGATGCTGAGCAACTTGGGAGATCTCCAGTTCCTCTTCATCGATCTGGCCATCATTCTGGTGGTGGTCTTCACCAGTGAGTACGACGCTTCCCCCACCCACCCACCCCCCGCCCAAAGGAGGCCTCGTTTCTTGTCAGCTTTCTTTCCCTCCTGAGAACAGTCCTGGAGAACTCTCGGGTCTGGGCCTTGTGTCCAATTCAATTTCCGGGGCCAGCCTGTGAGAGATCCCGTGCGTGGGCTCAGGGCCACAGTTGCTTCCTTGCTTCTCGTGGCTCAAGCGATGGGCAGAAAACCTCGCTGGCCAAGTGGGCCTGGGCCTGGCAAATCCTGGGCAGGGAGCTGGCCCCCGCAGGGTTCAGCCCCCTGAGAAGCAGAGGCTGGCGGGACTTTAAAGAGGCCAGCTTATAGCCCCTCGTGCTGCAAAGGGAGGTTGGGGGCCTGGTCCAGTCTCAGAAGCGGGGTGGGGGGTCAGTGCCCCAGTGGGGAGCCCCTTGCACTTCTCCATTTCTGGGGGAGGGGGGAGATGCAGCCTTGCACAAAAGATGCAGGTGGTTCAGGACTTGCTAAACGTCCCCTGTCTATGAAGATGGCTGCATTGGGCTGTTGTTTGGGGGCAGCCATGGGACCGCCAGCTCGGTCGCCCAGCCCAGCCCAGTGCGTGACCCCTGCCCGCCTGTGTCTCTGCAGTGAGCCTGAATCCGGCTTGGAAGGAGCTGGTTGCCCAGCGGCCCCCCGCCGGCCTCATCTCCGGGCCCCTGCTGTGCTCCGTCCTCACCCAGATCCTCATCTGCCTCGGCTTCCAGGCCCTGGGCTTCCTCTGGGTCAGGCAGCAGCCCTGGTACGAGCCGTGGACCCCGCACTCGGAGTAAGTGGGGGGCTCACTCTGGGCTGGGGAGCGGGTGTGTGTGTGCGTGTGCATGGATTCCCCTGTGTTGGCCTCACTGACTGGCCTTTTGTGGTGGGGCATGACTTGACAGTCTTGCAGGGGCCTCATCTCCAGGATGGGGCCCCCTTCTCCTTGCTGGGGCTACCAGGGCTGGTGAGCGGCCCGCTTGCTTTTTCCGGTCTGCCTCGCCCACATGCTCTCTCCCGGGTGCCCTTCCCGTCGTTCTCTTGACGGGAGGAGAGAGAGAGAGAGAGCTGCCCACCTGTATGAGCTCATGGCCACCTCAGCTTGGCGCCAGAGTGTGTGCATACATGTGTGTGTGTGTGTGTATATGCGTGTGTGTGGTGGATTGGAGGCAGGGAGCCCTGGCTTCAGATCCCTGCCGAGCGGTGGAGCTTGCTGGGGGGGGGGGGGCAGATGGCTCCTCCCTCTCCTGCCTTGCTTGTGGGTCTCTCACCCGGCCCCCCCTTGCATGATGTGCTGCCCTGAGCTAATTCGAGAAAGGGTGGGCTAGAAAAGGAAGCACAGAGGACTTCCAAGGCTTTCTGGGAAACTGCTTTCTAAGTCGGTCAGCCCTGACCCCCCCCCACCCGCTCCCCACCTCCACCCCTCAGCCGCCTGGGCGAGACCTGGGAGGGTGGTCTCTGAGGCGAGGTTCCTGCCCTGGCGCCCCGCCTGCGAGGCTAGAGCCCCGCCTCTCTCTCCGGCGCTCCGTGGGCCCCTTTGCCACCTGCCCGTCCTGTTGCAGCGCTTGCCGCTTGCCCGGGGCCCCGGAGGCCAACGCTTCTACGCATGGGAACGGGACGCTTCACGACGAGCACAACATCCGCAACTACGAGAACACCACCCTCTTCTTCATCTCCAGCTTCCAGTACCTCACCGTGGCCGTCGCGTTCTCCAAAGGGAAGCCCTTCCGGCAGCCCTGCCACAAGAACTGTACGCCCCCTTGTCTGGTGCTGGGGGTGGGGCTTACTCTCCGGGTGGTTAGTTTGTTGGGCGAGCAGGGCTCTGGGGAGGGGGAGGGCCCCGCGGCCTCCCAGACCAGCTGCTGCCGTGGGGCCAGAGCGGGTTTTGCCCCTGGGGAGGCCGGCGGGAGCGCAGGGCTGAGAGCACTGCCTGGCCTCTCGGCCAGCTTCCAGGCGGAAGGGCAGGTTCAGCGCCTCTCCTGACCACTCCCCCCCCCCCAGAGGGCCAAGGGCTTCAGGAGCAGGGCAGTTGGCTCCAGGGAAGCCAGGGAAGGAAAAGTTCCCCCGGTGGCCCGCCATTCTTCCGAGTGCCAGGCAGCGCTGCTCCAGCCCGAGACGGGACTACCTGCCTCCCGGAAGACGGGGGACGTCAGCACTGGCGGTGGGGCTGAGCCGGGGCGAGAACCGGCTCTCTCCTGGCTGGTTGCCCCCGGGCCACCGTTTTGCCCAGAGGGCTGGGGATGTCGGCTGCCCAAGGGCTCCGTCTCTCTTGGGGCCACTTGATTCTGGCTTCTGCTGAGGGGAAGCCTCAAGCAGCCTTTTCCCTTCGGTCTTGCAGATCTCTTTGTCCTGTCGGTGATGGTTCTGTATGCCTTCATGCTTTTCATCATGCTGCATCCAGTCAGGGCCATTGACTGGGCCCTGGAGGTATGATCCTAAGAGGCTCTGCTCTGCCCGTGCCCTGCCGGGCATTCATCTGCCCCCCACCCCTGGGACCCCGCCCTTCCCTTTGGCATCAGGAGGGATTAGGGGGGGAAAGACAGCAGACCGCAAGGCGCCGGGAGTTCTGTGGCTGGCGCACCCAGTGTTGATCAGACCTGGCGACCTGGGCTCAGACAGGGGTGGTGGCAGAAGGAGGGGCAAAGTCCTCCTTCCTGCCCCATTTCTCTAATCTAAAACGGCCCCCCAGGAAGCTGCTGAGTGTCCTCTTGGGGCCAAGATGCGGGCATCTGGATCTGGACTCCAGTGGTGCCACAATGAGGAAAATGGTGAGGGGGGAGGAGGCTGAAATCCCCCTCCCCTCATTTCCTGGCCCTCAGCAGCAGCAGCATCTCTCTCCACCTTGTGCCGGAGGAGGGAACTTTTGAACCGCTGGGAGCTGCTCCGGCCACGTGTCTCCCAGGGTCTTGCCTGGTTGGCACCTGGACTGCTTGGGAGGGGGAGGGGAGGCGGGAGCTTGTAACTGAAACCTCTTATAGAATTGCCCCAGAGGTGGGCCGTGTGGGTCTGCAGTAGGGGAGCTCAATTCGAGTTCAGTAACACCTTAGAGACCCAACAAGAGTTTCGGGGTGGGAGCAGTCATGAGCCAGAGCTCCTCCCTTCGTCAGGTATTGGATGTCAATTTCCCGTAAACCTTGTGGGTCTCTAATGCTGCTGGACTCAAGCCTGCTTCTTATAGAATGACCCTGGACGTTATTCAAGGTGGGGACCACCAAACGGAAGAGTGCGTGGGGGTGGAATTCTCCTGCCACGCTGGATGTTTCATGGGCTTCTTCACCTCCTTGGCTTCTGCAGACTTTGCAAGTTCTGAGTTTGCAGAGAAATCCAGTTCAGCGGCTTACTTGGGGGTGGGGGTGTGGAGGTTGCTCAGGACAGGGCACGCCTGTGTTCGCTTGCGCTCAGAGTTTGCCATGCTAGGAGGGCAGTGTGTGGCTTCCCCTGATCTCATTTTTAGTGTGCACAATTCATTCTGAATGCCATGGAAAGGGGCAAAAAATGATGCCGTGCCCTCGGCGTCAGCCCTGGCCTCATGGAAGCCCCTCCAAATGCCCCTCTGCCCATTATTATTGGACCTGATTCTGCCTGGGGATTCAAGGGCCGCGCCCGTGTCCCTCTGGTCTGCTTGGAGGAATATCCTTTCTGGGCTGCTGAGCCTCTGTCTGCATATTTTGAATTCCAGCAGGGCTCTTGTCCTGTGCAGGATGTGCCTCTGAGGGTGAAAGCGGGATTTGTCCCTGGGACTTGGTTCAGCCGGGGGTTGGTTCTGGCAAGAGGCCCCTTCCTTCTCATTCTTGTGTGAAGAAGGAGGCCTGTCGAAGAAGGCTGGGCAGCTGGAGGCCCAGGGAGGAGGAGGAGCGGGAGCCCCCCCAAGGCCTTCCGGGCCACTTTCCAGCAGACCTCTTGTAGCAAAACTCCCTCGTTCTTTTCATTGGGGTCAGATCTGGGAAACGTGGGCGGAGGGGAACAGGACCCTTTGTACGGCTGCTTCTGTCCAGTTCTATCTGAGCGTGTTGGGGAGAAGGGGTACTTCTGGGAGGCGGGGGTGGGTTGTGTCTTGAGGGTCGTTTTTCTCCACAACTGAGACATTTCAAACCTTGAAGCCCAAAAGCGGTATCCAGGGTCCAGCAGGCCGGACGTAACATCCACACAGGGATGTGTGTGGAGATAGCTGTGAATACAGACTTCCTGCTCTGCCGGGGCGCCCCCTGCAAAGCAATCCCCCACCACCACCCCCCGGGCCACCAGCCCACAGCAGGAGGAGGTGCGGACCCAGCAGTTGGGACTGGGCTGGCTGGCTGGCTGGCTGCTCTTCTCACCTGCGTGTGTGCGTGTGGGGGGCGCTTCTCTTGCAGCTGGTGTGCGTGCCCTTCCCGTGGCGAGTGGCGATGCTCATCATTGTGCTCCTCAACGGCGCGGTGTCCGTCCTGGTGGAGGTGAGTCATCGGGGGCCACACGGGAGGGGTGCTGAGGCTGGGCTGGGGGCAGCCACCTCCCCCTGCTTCACCTTTGAACCTTGCGGAGAGAGTGTCCGTGTTCCCACACCCTTCTGTGATGCTGCCCCATGCCTTGAAGCCCGCTGGAAAGGGCTTTTCTGGCTCAGGGTCTGGAGTTCTGCAGCCAGGAAATCCAGGCTCTGCAATCTGCGTTTGGCTGTTTGGCCAGCTAAGCCGATCTCTGCTCTTTCTCACCACTGTTCTTCCGTTTTTTCTGTTCGTGAAATGTGTCCTTTTGTGGTGAGTTGTGGGGCGGCTGGGCACTGAGCCCCCCCCCCTCCAGCCCCAGGGGATCTTCAGCAGCAGCTGTCAGGCCTAGAAACATGGGTGGGTTGCTGGGTTTTTAAAAGTGAAGGCCGGTGGTACGGGGAAGCTGAATGCTGGGCACGGGGGAACCGTCTGCCTTTTTCCCCCACTGCACCTGCAGAACCCTGGCCTTGGCTGAGCTGGGCTTGGATGCTGCCCCCAAGCAGGCTTGGAAGGGTTGGAGCGGCCCTCCCCTGCAGACGCCAGAGGGAGGGGGGGACATACGTTGACCTCGCTTTCACTAACTCTGTGGGGAGCAGTTCCCCCAGGCTCATCAAAGAAATGTGCAAAATGACTTACCTGCTATCCTGAGCCACAGAACCTTTCCATTCGCCATGCTGGCTGGGGAGGCTGGAGAGAGAAAGGCTGGATGGCCACCAGTCAGCTGTGCTGATTCTGTGACTTTAGGCATATAATGAGAGGGAGGGCACCTTGGCCATCTTCTGGGCATGGAGTAGGGGTCACTGGGTGTGTGTGTGGGGGGAGATAGTTGTGAATTTCCTGCATTGTGCAGGGGGCTGGACTAGATGACCCTGGTGGTCCCATCCATCTCTTATGATTTTATGAGAGTCTTGGGGTTTATTTTATTATTCAAGCAATTTGTTCCCTGCCTTTCCTCGTGGCTCAAGGCAGCCGACAAGCAGTCGTTATAGAACAACAGGATCCAAATTTACTGGAGTGAAAGTGTCCAGCTGTGCTTTCCACAATGCTTGTGAAACAGACCCCACCCCCCACCCCCTGCACACGTGCTCTCCCTTCTGCCCTGCCCAACGCTTCTGCTCCAGTAAACTAACCTTGCTAGCCCGAACCCCCCAGGGGTTCCCTTCTGCTGGGGGTCGGTGACCCTCCGCCTACCTCTTGTCTGTGAAGTGCTGGCTAGCCAGAAATGATGACGGTCTTCTTGGTTCTCCTGCTCCCTGCGACACCCCGCAGAATGCCCTGCTTGACATGCTGCTCTGGAAAGTCCTCTTCCGCCAGGACAAGCAAGGGGATTCCCACCCGCCCTCCTCCCACCCACCACAGGTTGGAACTCCGTGTTTTACTGTCCATCCTTCAAGCATGCCGTGTGCCGTGTTGTGGGAGGCCCCATGGGGTGGGTGTGGGGCGGGAGGCTAGACCTGTCCCCCCACCACCACCCTTTCCAGACACCTGTAAGCTCAGTGTGGTGGTGAGGGTGGCCCATAAAATATCTCTTTTCAGTGATGGGGAGGGGGGGGTCTTGCCCGTGGGAGCTCAGAGCATGTGCAACAGCTCTGCGAGGTAAGTAAGACTGAAGAGGGAAGGAGCAGCTCGCTTGGGCAACCCAGGGAACTCCACGAAAGAGGGGGGTTCGGCCAGCGATCTTGCCAGGGCCGCAGTTCTGGGGCAGCTGCTTTGAAAGAGGTTGGGCAGGCTGGCCTTGGGGGTGGTCTCATGTTGGATTTCCTGCCTCTAAGATCCCCTTCCAATTCTGGGAAGAAGAGGCCAAATCGAAACTGCAGCCCCGTGTTGCGCCTCTTTGGGCCCAAAGGCCAGGGCCTCGGGGGCCTTCTGCGGCTGAGCCGGCCTCTCGTGCGGTCCCGTGGCCACCCCAGCAACGCGCCGGTGGTCCTTGCAGCAAACAGCACTTGGCTGTCCGAGGCCAAAAACTGCAGGTCCTCTTTCAAGAAGCAGAAGCCCCCAGCGCCACAGCCGGCCCTTGCCGTGACCCCCGTGATGCTCTGGCAGCCAGTTTACGAAGGAACGGGGCTCCACGTGTCCCTCGTCCTCCACCCGATTCCTTCATGCACATATTACCGGAGTGGTGTGGGATCGCCCTTCAAGGCCCCCCCACCCCCCTGTCCCAGGCAGTGGATGTGGGGAGTTCCGCCCTTCCCTTCCCAGTGGCGTCACAGTCATGTCTCTCTCTCTCTGCCCTTTTCCCCCCCAGGAGGCACTGGACCGCTGGCAGAGGTGCCGCCTCCCTGCTCTGCTGGGCTTTCGCAAGGCGCCCCCCAAGGCCAAGTACGCCCACCTGGCCCAGGAGCTGCGGGTGGACCCCGACTGGCCGCCCAAGCCCAGCACCACCACCGAAGCCAAAGCCCCGCCCCTCCGGAACGGCTCCTGCCGCATCGTCACCGTCACGTAGCAGCGGGCGACCAACTCACGCGCCGCCTTCAGGGACCTGCCGGCCCGCCGAGCGTCTCGATGCCGGACTCTCCGTCGCTCAGACTTGGCCTCTGCCGGGTGGGGCGAGGTGCTTTTCCAGCCGAGGCAAAGGCCTCTTTCCCGGGCTCATTTCCTCCGTTCCGTCGGCCCGTCCTGCGTTCAGGCTGCACTTTAGAGCCCTTCCAGGGAGGGGGAAGCCCCTCGGCCTTCTGCTCTGAGGGCAGCACCTGTCCTGTCCAGCTAGCTGTGGGGAAGTGCAGGGCGCTTCGTTCATAGAGGCCATCTTGCGGGGGGTGGGGTGGGGGGTGGGAATGCCGGCAGTCTCTCGAGGGGTCCCCCAGCATGGTCTCTGCTGTCCTTTTGCTCAGCCAATGGTTTGCTTTGAGCCAGCGCTGGCCTATCTGGCTGGCCGCCCAGCTGAACCGGGGAGCGGCTCTCCCTTCTGGCTGGGTGTGGCAGTTTGGGCCAGCAGGTGGGAGAGCACCCTGCTCTCTCCCCCCCCCCCCCAAGCACAAAGGCTCCTGGCAGCCGGCTGGGCTGTGCAAAGGACCCTCACTCACCAAAGAGAGCCCTCGCTCCTTGACTTGTGACCTCCATCCGTGTTGCTTGTGGGGGGGTCCCTGTGGGCAGATAACCCAACCACAGGAACCCCGGGTGGAGGCTGCAGTCTGCAGTCTGATGCAGTGGGGGAGGGAGGAGCCAGGAAACAAAACGCCCCTCTGGATCTGCCCAAGTCTGTGCAGGATGAGGGGAGGAGGCTGCCGTGACTCCAGCGCTGCCCAGGCCGGCTTTTCTGCCACTTGGGAGGTGCTGGAAGGAGGCCAGTTGGGCGGGCACGGGGAGGGTCAAAATGCCAGAAACCGGCAAGTTCTTTCACAGCAAGGAGGAGCAAGAGTTGCAGGCCCTGCAGGCCTCGGCCCCGTGCCACGGATCCCTTCCACACACTCACGCAGAAATCTGATGCAGAGGATTCTGGGAGATTGGAGAGGGGGATCTTCTCAAGACACGGAGGAATTTGGGGTCTGGGGGCCCTCTTGCTTGGGCCCCAAACGCTCCTGCCTCTGTCCTCACTTTGGAAAACTCTCTGGGGTGGCAGCGTAGCAGTTCTCCCTTCGGCTCCTTCCTTCTGCGGGTGAAGGGGTGCGGGCGGGCCTGGCCAAAGGATGCCAAGAGGGCCTTACCCCCTGCTGGCCATGGTGTCTGGGGCAGGCCTTGTGGGGCCACAGCGCGGCTGAACGGTCTGCAGGATCGCCCCGGCTTCAGAGTTCCAGGAATCCGTCTAAGGCCCGGCGGGGGTCTCTGGCTGACCGTCCTTGGAGACAGCTGACCGTGCAGTGGGGGGTGGGGTGGGGAGAAGCCTGAGGCAGCTGGTTTTAAAATTCAGGTGATTTTATTTTAATGTGGGTGGGGAGGCACCCAAGTAGCTATGCACCTTTGACCTGGGAACTGTGACTCACAACCGCCTTGTGCGCTGTTTGTGCTCTTCCCCCTGCTCTTCCTCACTGTCTCTCTCCCTGCCTCTCATCTCTGCTTTGTAGCGACTGGGGAAAGGGACGGCCTGCCCACGCCTTGGCACGAAAGACCCGGGCTGAAAGCATCATGCCAGCATTGCATGGGGGGGGGGATAACCTGGGCCCCCTTGCTTGGGGTCGCTTTTCAGCTGTTTGCAGCATCTGAAAAACCTTCCCTGAAATTCCTGGACTAATTCCCTTCACTTGTTTGTGTGGAGGGCGGTTGAAAGGGGGGTTTGTCTGTTCAGAACTACAGAATGCGGGTGGCATCTTACTGCCAGGGGGGCACGCTGGGAAATCTGACTTGTGCGTCCAAGTCTGTCATTTGATTTTAAAAGACTGTTTTTTGGAAGACGTTCCTTGAAAGCTCATGAATTCAGCGAAGAAACTAGGTTGTGTGGAAACTCCCTGGGCCGGGCGGTCTGCGGCAGAAAAGTCCAGCGTTGCCCTGGATTCAGAGTTCCTTATTAAATTATTTGCTAGCTATGCAGTCTTTCTTGAGCGTGTGAGGATTGGAAGCCGGGCCAGCTGAGGAGGGTTATTTATTGTTCCTGCCCAGACCAAATGGACCGGCCAAAGGCCGCGGTTGTTCAACGTCAGGTTCACTTTTTAAAAAAAGTAAAATAAACAACCAGGTCTTTTAAAGGAAATGCCCCCTTTCCTCTGCTTTCCATCGTGGACGGTTAGTGGTCAAGTTGGGTGTCCCTTGTCTGTCAATAGCTGTGGTGATGGGGAGGGGCCATGGGCAAACAGCCCACCGCCTCTGGACCCCCGGGGCATCCAGCACCACAAGCCTGAGTGAGGAGGAGGGGCCTGGCCCTGGATCTCAAAAGCTGGGGGGGGGGGGAGAAGGGGCTTTGTTGTCAAATGTGCCGTGGGTGGTCCTGACCAAATAAGTGGCAAAGATGTGTATTTCCTTACAGTCTTTAAGTTGGAATTGTTAACAAATTGCGCTCGGTTTTTGTTAATTTATTTTTTTTGCGGGGAGTGTTTATGAAGATTGTGCCAACTGGAAGAGTTGATCTGCTGTATTGGTCTGTCTGTACGCAACTCTTGTGCAAGAGATGAAGGACTGTTTTTCTCGACACTGGAACATTTCCCCTTTAATCTTTCCCTGTTCATCACAGATTTGAGTTTTCATGACTTTATCCCTGACAATTCTGAATTCTCAAAAACCTGTTTGAACATTTGATGAAACGTTTCATCCCTTTTGACATCTGAGATCTGTTTATTTTTACGCCGTTATCAACCAGTTTTAAATGGTTGGATCACTGATGCAATTCCACCACCAGCTGCTGCTTGACAAGGCCACGCCGTCTTAGACTGTTCCGGAAGCTGCATTTGGGTTCCCAAGGGGAGCCAGCTGCTTCCGAGATAAAAAACATGTTGGCTGCTCCATAATGGTACCTGGTTGTAAAAAAGGCATTTTGTGTAACAAGTGTACATTGTAAATAGCCTTGTAAAATCGGTTTTTCTGCTATAAACTATTTGAAATAAAAATGTGGCGAGGTTGCCCCTTTCCGTGCCCTGGGCTGCCCACTCATGCCCACCCGGTTACAAAACGGCAGCGCCCAGCCACGATTCAGTTTCACAAGTCAACTCTGAAGCTATTTTGGTAGGGGAAGTTACTCAACAAGCAGTAGTCAAAAGGGATTTTGTAAGGGAAGTCATCTCACATCTATAATAGAAGTACAAAATTGGGTGTCGTAGGCTAAGAAGGGGGCAAGGGAGGCCGCTCAGGCTCTGGGCGCACCGCGAGGAATCCCAGTTTTCTTCAACAAGTGAAGAATTTGTTATAAGGGCCCAATGTTTTAAAAAGCCCCAAATGCTGTCAAATACAATGTTAGTTGAAAACAAGCAGAGACAACATTTGGAGATCCAGTTGTTCAAAGGGACGTATTGATAAATGGTTAGCTATGAATCCAGCCCCGTGGCGCAGAGTGTTAAGCTGCAGGACTGCAGTCAAGAGCTCTGCTCACGACCTGAGTTCGATCCCGACGGAAATGGGTTTCAGGTAGCCGGCTCAAGGTTGACTCAGCCTTCCGTACTTCCGAGGTCGGTAAAATGAGGACCCAGCTTGCTGGGGGTAAAGGGAAGATGACTGGGGAAGGCACTGGCAAACCACCCCGCAAACAAAAGTCTGCTTAGTAAACGTTGGGATGTGACGTCACCCCATGGGTCAGGAAGGACCCGGTGCTTGCCCAGGGGACTACCTTTGTCTTGATGAATCAAATGGCACCTTCGAGACCAACACGATTATTGGGTAGGAGCTTTTGAGCATGAGCTCTCCCTTCGTTAGATACATGGTTTTACCTGAAAGCTAGAGAGGACCTTGAACCAGGAGGTGAACCCTCAGCCTGCCTGGTACTGGGTCTGGCCATTTGGTATTGTCCCCACTGACTGGCAGTGGCTCTCCAAGGTCTCAGCTTTGTAGGGCTTCCCCACCTCCTCCGAGCTGGTCCTTTTGGCAATAGAGGTGTTCCCCCCCCCCCCCACATGCTGATCCAAATTTCCCAGTATTTCCATTGGAACAATTAGGGGCAGAGGCTTTGGAAGGGGGAACTAGTGGGATTTTTTCCCTCCCCCCCCCCTGGGCCTTTTCATCTTTAGCCCCGGCCCTTCCGTAAACAGAGCTGCCTCCTGAGTCACTGTCAGCCTCTGAGGGCCCGTGTTGCCCCCTCCTTGGCCTGACATCTTCCGTCCTGCCTGCAGAGCAGAACCTTTGCCTCTGAGCTGCAGCCCTTCCCCTTCAGAGGGAAGCAACGCCGGGTGTCCTCTCCTCCTGTCTCCGCTGCAGAGGATGCAGGAGAGAAAGGAGTGTGGGTCTCCAGCCAATTTTTCCCAAGGAATCCCCCCCCCCAAACATGTCAACTGGTAACAATGCCAGAACCAGATGGCATTTGCCTGAGAGGTGTGATTGCTGAATTACTCTGTAAAATACTTTTTAAAAAACCACTAAAGCCATGCTCCTTATCAGGAGAACGCTGGTGTCCAGTAGAGCAACGGTGTAAAAAGATTGGTTAAGGAGAGATGCAGGTAGGGACAGGTTAATTGGGGTTCTGGGCTGGAGAGGGTGCTGGGAAACATAGCTGGGAGAGAGGGAACGTGGGCACATGCAGCTAGCTGCCTTCTGCTGACTCGGCCCTCCGGCCATCGGGGTCAGAACTGCCTACTCAGACTGGCAGTGGCTCTCCGGGGTCTTGGACAAACAGCGGTCTTTCCCATCACCTGCTACCTAAACGTTTTAACTGGAAATGCTGGGAATTGAACTAGGGAGCCTGTGCATGCCAAGCAGATCCTCTGCCACTGAGCCACTGCCCCTCCCTGAGGGTCACCATTCTGACAAGCAAGCCTTACCAAGGAAGAGCCGGCATTGCGCCTGACAAGGTCAACCCTCACCTTTTGGAATTCTTTAACAGCCTGTTCGCAGCAGTGTCTTAGTGGACTCTTCTGTGGAGACTTGTGCCTCCCCCCCCCCCCACAAAAAAATGTGTCTACCAAACCCTCTTGATGAAATGAGACTCCTCTTTGGGATCGCCCTTTGATTAAAAGGCATGAGGCAGAGAGTTGGAAACTCCCTTTTAAAGACAGAGGAGCCAAGCGGTGGGCCAGCGCTCGGTCTCTGTGGTCCCGAGTCATCAACCACTTGCTCAGCGATGTAGAACAGCAGCTTGTGGTCCCACACTGTCCAGGACATGCTCAAGAGCTCCCCGATGCACCCTCGTGGAACTCAGCAAAGAGGGGAAGTGTGGACAGAGACCCCTGTGAACGGGCTCTCTGGCTCGAAGAGGAAGCGCCAGCTCAGCAGGAGGCTCGTCCAAATCAGCCGTGCTGAGGAACTAAACCCAAAGGCGTCTTGCGATGTTTAGTCTCGGTCAAAACTGGCGCTGAGCTACAATTTCCCTTGGGATCTTTTCACACCCCTTTGTGGGAGGGGGAGGAACTTCAGCCGGGGTCAGGGAGCCTGTCTCCGTAGCTGAGGCAACCCCGCTACTCTCCCTTGAGTTAGAATGGGGGGGGGGGGTGCTTGGGCAGCCAGGTGGGGACCACACAACACTCCTTTGTACTCGCACAACTTCCAAAGTGTGAAGGATCAGGGATGCGTTCTCCCCTCTTCCTGGCCCCTTGGCCTTTGTTGGCCCTCATGATGCTGGGAAATCTGTTAGTCAGAAAGAGGCACTCCAAATGGTGCTAAAGCAGCCACACACTGAAGATGGGGAGGGGGGCTTTGCTGTTTTACACATCAACATTCAAACCTGTTGACAATCTGGCACAGCCTGAGTTGAGATGTGCCAGGGTTTGTCTTATGTTTGCCTTCCATCTTGTGCAGAATATTAATTCAGTCCCCTTAAGCAGGAGGCCTCTATTCCGATGGGTTCTTATCATCCTGGAGGTTCCCATTCCCATAGGGTGGGGAAAGAGGTGTGGACATGTAACAATCTCCCTTCATTTATTGTGTACTTTGGCACTCGGGACCAAGTGTGCCTTTCCCATAGCATCTCTCCAAGTACCCTGAAACAATACATCAGTCTGAGCTCTTATTGTTCAAGAGACCTGTGTTCCTGTTTGTCAGAGTTGCAGGTGTTTGTGAGTCTCCTTGCTTGGTCAACAACCAACAGTGCATTCTGGAGCTTTCAGTGTGGTCTTTCCAGTTGGGAGCCCCTGTAAAGCATGCTTGTGGTACCCAACAGGTCAAGGGATTCCCTCTGATGGACAGGACACAGTTATGTACAGTTGGGGAGCAGGTAGAATTAATTCCCACATTTCAGGAGGATTTGGGGTTTCTTCCCAGGATCTGATGCTGAGGAACAGCCAGCAGAGAGAGACTTGCTCCCTGAATCTAATCAGATCACTACTATTTAGACTTCTGACTCCTGCACCGATGAGCAGGGAATGCCTCGGGTACCCGTCTTGCTCAGGTACCCATCTTGCTAAGCCTTTTCCATCTTGCAAAGCTGCTGGTCAAGTCCAGTCATTCTTTCTTCCACTGTTTCTCTCTCTCTCTCTGCCAGGTCAGAGCAGATATTTACAGAGGCCCACATCGCTGCCTCCAGATGAGTTCTTGTATCTAAATGTCCTGCAGGGGACACCAGGAGCACACGTGAGAAATGGGCCTGGGAACGAGACACTTTGTTGACCACTTAAGTGGTTGAAGCTGCTGACCCGCACCTGCAGAGATAGCCTAAACAATCCTCGTTGACATCAGCAGTTTCTGAGCCTGGGAACCTCAGCCAGGGAACGGACCCCAAGCCCTTGAAAAACCCATCTTTGTTCCGTTATGGAGACTTTAGTTACGGGATGATATGAGGCCAAAGCTGACCCAAATGAATGCAGAACACAGCCGACGTTCCCCAGTCCCATCTCAGAAAGGACAGCGCAGTTCTAGAAAGTGCCGGAAATGGACAACCACGATGCCCCACACAGGGTTGCCAGGTCCCTTTTCGCCACCGGTGGGAGATTTTGGGGGCGGACCCTGAGGAGGGCAGGGTTTGGGGCGGGAGGGACTTCTCCTTCTTCTTCCAATTGCCAAAACGGCCATTTTCTCCAGGGGAACGGATCTCTATCGGTTGGCGATCAGTTGGAATAGCAGGAGATCTCCAGCTAGTACCTGAAGGTTGGCAACCCTACAGCTCCACTCCTTAGCCTCGCCTCGGATGAGGACAGACACCTACAGAAAATCTGCTCTTGTACAGAGAGGAAGCTTGGGGGAGTCTTGACGGATGACCTAGTGTTGGCTGCACCAGTTGCATTGGGGGCAGAGGGGAGAAAGGGGCTCCCGCCTGGCCCCCAATTCCCCTCCTCTGCTTTTGCCCAGTGGGGGGAGCTGATGAAAACCACACTGGCTGCAGACCCAGGGGGCGTATATATGCGTGCACGTCCTGTCCTGGTCTGCATGATTTACGTAAAATCTGGGCTGTATCAGTATTGTTATTTGAATAGCCCCCATGCTTAAGTGCCCCCTTGATTTCCTTGTAGGGTTTTCTTTTTTTTTGGCCATGTTTGTTTTTAAAGATCTAAATAAGTCTTAATATTTATGCAAAGAGAAAAACAAACTAGCATCATGCGGGCATGAATGTGGTATGCAGGGACATACTGTGACAGAAGAAGAAGAAGAAGAAGAAGCAACAACAACAACAACAACCAGCACCATACAAACTGGTCCTGAAGATACAGGCTTTGGGTTCAGGGTTCAGTATTGCTTTTGCGCAGTAAAATCCCTGCTGAGCGCCTGCCGGGCTCGTGGCAGCTGCAGCCCAGGCAGGGGGGGGCGGGGGGCGGCTCTGCCAGGCAATTGCTGGGAGGCCAAACAGTTCTGGACCTCAGCAGAGCCCGGCGGGATCAGACCAGCGAGGGTCCCTGTCGTCCAGCACCCTCTCTCGAACAGCGCCCAAAGAATTGCTCTGGAGGGCCAAAAAGACAGGGCAGAAAGGCCCAAGCCCCAATGTGGCCTCCTACTTATAGGGTTGCTGGGTCCCCCCTCTGGCTTGGCGGGAAGTTTTCGGGGGCAGGGCTGGGGGGGGCCCGCGCGCACACAATGACAACACTTCCGGGTTTACCCCTGAAAGTGCCACATCGCCACCGCCACTTTAGCATTATGGGGGTTTGAATGCTAAAGCAGCTGCTGTGATGCAGTTGCCCACCGAAACCACCCACCTGGCAACCCTACTCCTAATGCTGGTTTTCAGAGGTTTGCTGCCTCTGGATGTGGAGGTTCTTTTTAGAGACCAGGGCTAGTAGCCATTGATGGGCAGTTGGTCTCCCCCATGCAGCTGTCGAAGCCTCTAATCCAGGACCTAGCTCGGGGGAGGGGCTCAGCCAGGGCCTGCCCCAATTGCTGCCATCCTGCCCTAGAGGCCCCGATGCCCAGAGAGCCACGACGGGTGGAGCCGGTCTCTTTGAGCAGGTGCTTCCCCTGTTGAGCCTCAGTAGCGCCCTCTCCAGGCCGGGGCCCAGCTGTTAGAAATCAGGCAGGCCTCTCAGGGCAGCTGGAACCCCGGCTTGGCATCCGGGGCGTTCCCCCCCCCCCCAAGCAGGGCTTCCTTTGTGGTGGGCGAGTGATGCCCTCTGTTCCACAACAGGAAGGGCAGAGTGAAGCAGGTGGTTCCCTTGGGCTGTGTCTATAGTTGTTTGGTCTCTGAGCGACTGCTGGGGAGGACCACGTGTGGGGGCTTGCTGACCCACCCCAGAGACGTCTCAAACCCAGCAGTATCAAAGGTCGGGGCCCTGGTGTGGCAAGCAGTGTGAATCCAGGGCAGAGCAGTGGGCATTGTGGGTGTGGTCTGCCGTGGGTGCAAACGGGCTCAGTGTTGCTTCCGTGCCAGGCAGAGGAGAGGCCATTCATAAGGACACCAGAGGAGCCCTGCTGGATCTGACCATGTCCACCACCCCGCCACACCCGGGGGCCAAACATTTTGTGAGGCTCTCCAGCTGCCCTGGGCAATTCCCAAAAAGTCACTTGCTCAGACGATCAGGTCAGAAGCAGGTAAACTTTATTGTAGAAGCAACAGGCCCAGCCAGGCACTCGCAAAAGCAAAGCTGCTAGTGACTACTTAGAAAATACTACATAGCTTTAAACACGTCTACATCACAGGTGCATCACCCAGAGGCCTGGGAAAGGGATTGATAACACAGTCTTGGGCAGGAAGGCAAAGCAGACATCAAAACCAAGGACTGGCTCGTTAGCGGTTGCTTGTTAGCAGTCAAGGACACGGAGGGGAGGGAATCACTGGGAGTGAGAACATACCAACAGAGGCCTGACTCATGTCAAGAGCCTGACTCTCGTATCAGGCTCTAGCCGCTTGTACGGGCAAAACCAAGAGCAAATCAACACAGTACCTCACACATTTGCCCTGGAGGGCCAGACCAAGGCCCTCCGCCCCTCATGGCTGCCTCCCAGCCCTGGGATTCAGAGGTCTGACGCCTTCTGACTGTGGAGGTTCCCTTCAGCCCCCTTGGCCAGTAGCCGCAGGTAAGAGCTGTCCGCTGATCTGCCCGACCCCCTTTCAGAGCCGTCTGTGCCCCGTGCCCACCCACCGCCTCCTCTGGCAGCGAAGCCACAATTTCATCATCAGTTGCATAAAGAAGGGTATCCTGTTGTCTGTCCTGAATCCGTTGAACTCATCAAGTTCCCTCGAGCCACTTTCTCCCCCTCTCCCCATGCATAATGTTATAAATCATGACGCCCCTCTCCCTTGTCTTTTTCTCTAGATGCAACTCTTCCATCTTCCTGCCTAGGGTAGATGGCCTAATCCCCTAATCACAGTTGCCCTCTTCTGCTCTTTTCCTCAGTCCCCTGTTTTCCCCAGCTCTGCAGTCCCGTTTTTTGGGACAGGGTGGCCGGCGCTGCCCGTGGGGTCCCCAATGAGGCCGCACCGCCTGTCGCTCCCTCCAATAGAGGCCGTCTTGTTTCCAGCCCATTCCTCCCAGGAGCCTCCCAGCTCGGAGCAGAGCAAACCCGTCTCTTCCTTCATGGGGCACACAGCTAAGTCGTAATTGCCCCTCCCCTTGATGGAAGGCTACAGCCCTTGCTAAGGTTGCCAACCTCCAGGTAGGGCCTGGAGATCTCCCAAAACGGCAACTGATCTCCAGATTGCCAAGAGGTCCGTTCCCCTGCAGTTAAATACTGTGTTGTGTGAAGAACTTCTGCAGTTCCTTCAGCCCACCCTCAAGGGCACACAGCGGACCCCGGCAGTTCCTTGTTCATCTCTGGGCCTCCTCGTCCCCCCCACTGGACACCTCCTCCAGGTCAGCAGGACACCCCCTCCAGACCTCAGCAGGGGGGTCGTCATGCCCTACACAGGCCACCCTCTGAAGTGGTCGTTTTCTCCTGGAAACGGTGTTCTGGAGATCTGTTGTATTTCTGGGAGGTCTCCAGGCCCCACCTGCCCCAGCATACACACACCCCAATGGCCCACACAGTGAGCACCTTCATGCGGGGGTGGGGGTGGGGGCAGCTTAGGGCAGCCTTTAAACCAGGCCACCTGGAGGGCCCTGCTGGGGCTGGAGTTGCATCCTGTCCCTCGAAACACCAACACAGCCTCCAGGGGCTGATATGCCCACCTGGCCTGGCCTAGCAGGATTCTGCTCCTTGGCCTGCTGCCCAGCTGGCACCTCTGGAGCCCCTGGCCTTTGCATCGGCAGGGGGAAGTCTGCCGGCTGCCTGGCTGGCGTGCAAGCCCAGCTCCCCTCCACGGCTCTGCTGCCTGTGGCTAATTTTAGTAGCTGTTCTCATGCATGAAGCAGCCAAGGCGGGGGGGGGGGGGCTTAGCTATGGAGCTGGAGCTGCGTGTGTTTATATATATGGGGGGGGGTAATCGCTGCCTGCCAAGGCCTGACTGTCTGGTGGGACGCAGCATGAAGCTCTGTGGAGCAGGAGAGCTGGGAGGGGACCGGGCACTGGAAGTACGCGGTGGCTTGTGGGGGGGGGTTGGAATGGGAGCTGGCAGACTTCCAGGTGCCCCAGACACCCCCCCTTTTCAGAAGAAGCAGAGGACCAGGACAAAGAGAGCTTTCGGCTTGCTCCTGGTTTAGTGCTGAAGGCAAACACTCTGCCCCAAGGAGCCTCCACATGCCACGGGAGAGGAGAAAGACCTCGTGTGGGGAGGAGGGGTCAGGCAGAGAACTCTCCTTGTGTTGCGTACAGGCAGGTCTGAGTCTCTGCTTCCCACACAGCAACTTATCAATGCTGGAGGAAGCAGGACCTGACGCGTATTTTACTCTTGCCGGGAGGGGCCGGCAGCTCTTTAACACAATACAGGAACAAGATCACAGACAGATACAAGTTCCTCACCTTTAAGGTCTTGGCGGCAGGCACGGCTTTCTTCCAAGTTCAACACCACGGCAAACCGGACTCCTAAATGAAGCTTCTCAAGATAAGAGACAGTCAGCATGCAATAACATTTCCTTCCACGAGGCACTTAACGGTCAGTCTTGCTTATATTGCCTTCGTGACTCTCCAGGTGTTTCAGCTCAACTGTCGGTTTCAGACTCTGATTCCTCCTGCGCCAACTTACGTCTTTTGTCCAAAAGCCGGGCTGACTTTCTCCTTTGCTGCAATGCCATTCTGCCTTTTACTCTCCTTCTCTCCACTGGTGGAGGAGACCCTGAAGGTGAAAGGCTTTCTCTTCCCTGTTCTCTTGTTTCAGCCGGCCGATCCTCTGGCTCAGAGGCCCCATCTTGCTGTTCCGGTGTTATCTCTTGAGAGGGAGTGAGGGCTTGTTCAGTCTCCTCTTCCTCTGAAGAGTAATTCTCAGGCTGACTCACGACACCTTGCCTGAACTCATGGCCCGACCCCCGCATCCACCTCCCTGGTGCCACCACACCCATAACCTCTGCCACCTTCTGACGGCCTTGTCCTACCAAACACTCCAAAGAGAAGAAGAAGAAGACGGAACAGAAGGAGAGTCGGTTTTTTATATGCCAACTTTCTCTACCACTCAAGGAAGAATCAAACGGGCATACAATCACCTTCCCCTCCCCACAACAGACACCCTGTGAGGTAGGTGGGGCTGAGAGAGCTCAAAGAGAACTGTGACTATGTCAGGAATGGCTTGAGAAAAGGATGTTGTGGTTTCTCCAGGTGCTGGCCAAGGCCAGCTCTGGCCCTGCAAACAACGTGTTTTGACTGGACTCTGTGGGAATGCTGGTAGAATCCTACCTCCCTGACAGCTCCTGGGAGGGGGTTGCCATGGCATCCAGATCTACCCTGATTTGCGCTATGCTCTTTCATATATGCCCTGTACCGTGCTTATAGTTTTCATTAGTGTCCATTTGACTCTTAGCTTCTGTTAACCTGTGGATTTTCCAATAAATCAACTCTCTTTTGGACTACTTGTCTATGGATGTCTGTTTATGGGATTATCATGGGACTAGAGCTGACATTTGCCACCTCCCTCCTCCCCTTCTGCCCCCCAAAGGCCCCCCCTTCAGTTCTCGAGTGCTGGTTTGTGAGGGTAAGCAGCATGGAATTCGCAGCAAGAGAGGGGTGGAAACATCACGCGAGTGCACCCATTCATCCTGAGCAGGACTGAATCGTTTCCAACGAACTAGGAATTGGAGAGAACCATGATGGATACGTGAGTCCAGGATTTTTGCAACTTCAAAATGCTCCTCCCCACCCACCATCGCAGGCGCCTCAGGCAGTGGTTCAGGATGCCACTCCGGGGAGGGAACATGTGGCTTCAATAGACTGTCATGAAACATGGGATGGATTCGCCTTAGCGATTTTGGGAGAGTTCTACAGTCACCGGGTTGATGATCAGGAAAATGGGGAACGGACCCACATATTTGGCACTGAATTTGCCGCATGGGCGGGTTGATCGTAGATTCTTGGTGGACAGATAAACCACATCTCCCACCTCGTACTCTTTACCCGGCAAATGGTGTTTGTCAGCTTGAGTCTTATATTTACGTTTGCTCGTTCCAGATTTTTTATCAGCCACGGCCAGGTTGTCTGAATCGTGTACACCCAGTCAGCCACATCTCCACCTCCCTCCACCCCTGACATACCAATATGGCCGATGGGGCCGAAGTCTTGTCCATACACAGCTCGGAAAGGGCTAAACCCAGTGGACTGGTGCACAGCATTATTGTAATCATATTCAGCAAAGGGCAACAGTCCTACCCAATCATCTTAGTGGTGATTAACATAACAGCACAAGTAGCATTCTAACACAGCATTCACCCATTCTGTTTGGCCGTCTGTTTGGGGATGGAAGGCGCTTGACAGTCCTTGTTCCACCCCAACCAATTTTAGGAAAGCTTTCCAGAACTTAGCCACGTAAGTGCTCCCGCGGTTGCTCACCACCTTGCACGGAAAACTGTGCAATCAGAAGACATGTGACACAAAGAGGCAGGCCAATTTTGGGGCGGAAGGGATACCTGCGCAAGGTACAAGATGCACTTGTTTCGAGAACAGATCAGTGATTACCCAAAGTACAGTTTTTCCTTCACTGAGGGGTAGATCATTCATAAAATCCATTGTGATCACTTCCCAGGGTCTAGTGGGGGTTTCCAAAGGTTGCAATAGTCTGGGTAGTTTGCCCTGGGGACTCTTGGTAGCAGCGCGCACTGGGCAACTGCGGATGAACAAGTCCATGTCTGATCGCATATCTGCCCACCAAAACTGTCTCCTCAGTAGATGTAACGTCTTGAGAAACCCAAAGTGTCCTGCGGTCTTAGCCCCATGAACCAGACTCAGAACCTCCCTCCGTAGTACCTTAGGAACATACAACTTTGATTCTCTATACCAATAACCCCCGCGTTCAATCAGAGAAGCTGGGAGGGTTTGCGCGGAGAGCTCGGCTTGGCAACTGTGACGGAGAGTTTCCCTGAAGGAATCAGCTAGCCCCTCCACATCCGGCGTTGTGGGCACTGTGCTGGCAGGCTTCTCTGCAGGAGAAGGAGCCGGCGCCATTGAGGGGGGCAGGGTGGTCGGTTCGCCCGGGCGGATGGGTCCCTGCACCTTGGGACTCGCACTGGTAGACTGCATGGGTGGTGGAGTCAGTGCCGGTGAAGGAGGCGAGGGGAGTGGAGTGGACAGGCTGACTGACGTGGTCGGGCTTTGGGCTTCCCCCCCTTTCGAAGGCGGCGTTGGGAGTCGGGTCTGTGGGTTTGAACTGCCAGGGTGGGCAGTAAACCCCTCTGAGCAGAAGTGAATAGAGACTCTGTGGGGCGCTCAATCTTGGTAGGGTATTGGGGCAGTCTAGACAAAGCATCGGCCAGCAAGTTTTGCTTCCCTGGCACATGTTTTAATACAAAGCGGAATTGGGCAAAGAAGTCCGCCCATTGTACCTGTTTCGCAGACAGTTTGTGAGCCCCCGTTAACACTTCCAGGTTCTTGTGATCGCTCCACACTTCAAAAGGGTCCTTAGAACCCTTAGACTCTTCCTACACCCTTGACACTGAGAGACACTGTCCTTCAGTGTTACTACTCTGAAGATGCCTGCCACAGTTGCTGGCGAAACGTCAGGAAAGAAAATTCCAAGACCACGGTTACACAGCCCGGATAACCTACAAGAACCAATGAACTCTGACCGTGAAAGCCTTCGACAATATTTTGGTCCTTAGAACCTTCTAAAAATTGTCTCCACACCGTGAGGGCATGCTTAACCGCGGCTGCCTCCTTTTCCCAGATCGGCCAATTGAGCTGAGACTGCATGAACTTCTTAGAGAAGTACGTGCACGGATGTAGTTGACCGTCCCCCCCTCGCTGTAGCAGCAAACCCCCATTGCTACTTCTGAAGCATCTACCTGGACCACAAACATTTGTTCACAATCAGGGTGTTTCAAAACCGGTTCGGAGGTAAACAGTCGTTTGAGACTTTCAAAAGCAGTCTGGCACTGGGGGGTCTAATTCACTTTAGCTGCGCTTCCTTTTCCTTTATTCTTAAGAAGGTCTGTGATGGGCAGCACAATCTGAGCAAAGTTGGGGAGGAACCCCTTGTAGAAATTTGCGAACCCGAGAAATCTTTGAACCTATTTACGGGTTGAGGGTGGTTTCCAATTCATTATGGCTTGCACCTTCTCTGGGTCCATCGTGAGCCCTTGGTGTGAAATTATATAGCCCAGAAAAGTCAACTGTTTTTGATGGAACTCGCACTTGGACACCTTAGCATAGAGCTGATTGTTTCTAAGACGTTGCAACACTTCCCTAATCAGGGCGACATGTTCATCCATGGTTTTTGAGTAAATGTCATCTAAGTAAACCACCACTCCTTTGAATAACAAGTCATGTAGTATCTCATTAATGAGTTGCATGAAGACCCCCGGAGCCTCTTTCAATCCAAAAGGCATCACCAAAAATTCAAACATACCAAAGCATCTGGAAAAGGCTGTTAGGGGCTCATCCCCTTCTCGAATTCTGATTCTATAATAGGCTTCGACCAAGTCTAACTTGGTGAAAATGTGTCCCTCCTTTAGCTGCCCCAAAAGATCTGAGATCAGAGGAATGGGGTAGGCATTGGTTTGGGTGACCGCACTGAGTTTCCGAAAGTTGATGCACAACCGCAAGTCACCTGTTTTCTTACACACGAAGAAAGCGGGGGCTGAATAAGGGGCGGTAGAGGGTGGATGAAGCCTTGAGCCAGATTCTTGTCTAAGAAATCACGAAGCACTGTCCTTTCAGAAGCGCTCATGGGATAATTTTTGCTTTTTGGTAGTTTCCCATCCCCCACCACCTCAATAGCACAGTCCGTTCTGTGGTGGTGGGGGTAACACATCACACTCCTGTACATTAAAGACATCCGCAAAGTCCTGATACTCGGCAGGTAGTTGGGATGAACCAGTAGTGTCTGAAGCCAAGGCAGGAGTTGATGGGAGTACGGTTTTGACAGCTACTTCGTATCGGTGTCGTTTGCAAATCGGACTGGAAAATGTCAGTCTCGGCCCCCCAGTCAATGGAGGGGCTGTGTCCCCTGAGCCAATTTATTCCCAACACCACAGGGTAGCGAATATTGGGGGCTATAGTGAAGTCGATTTGCTCCCAGTGCTGGCCTATGCCCATCGCCACTCCCCAAGTGCAACGATCTACTGGCCCACCTTTAAAATCACTGCCATCCATCTGGGCAAACTGAACAGGGGCCGGTAGAGACACCGACTTAACTTTGAGTGCCTGAAAAGTGGATTCATTGATCAAAGAGCGGGCACATCCAGAGTCTATAAGAGCTTTAACTTGTAACTGGGGGCCCTTTCTATAATGTTGCAACACTACAACCACATAAACAGTCTCTCCCACCTCACTCACCATTAAGGGAGCCTTGAGTTTTGCAGAAACATCTGCGGAGGTCTGCGGTGCTGCTCCACTCACCGCAGACCCAGTCCGTTTTTTGATTGATCCAGGGAAGACTCCAAGTTCAAAGCAGGGGGGTCCCAGTGGCGGCCTTTTTCCGACGAAGCAGAGCTGTCTCCTCCCGGGGTAATTGTAATTCAGGACCCTGACGGGTCCACTGGCAAAGGCTCGTTTGCAGACTCCTCAACATGGAGGGCTGGGGTGCTTTCCATCCTGGTGCGGCGCTACGATCAGCCGCGGCGCCTCTTCTCCGAGCTCGTCCCCTTCCGCGAGGTGTCCCCTCTGGCCGGGGAGTGGGAGCTGGCTGCTCCGGACGCAACGGGCAGGCTGCAGCAAAGTGACCCATAGCACCGCAAATGAGGCAGGCTCCCCTTTGAAACCGTGACACTCGGTCTTGTGCGGGTTGAGCTGGTCTCCGCAGGACAGGAGCTGCGGCCCTAGGAGGGTTTTTCTGGTCTCCCCCCTCCTTGGCCCGATGCCGGGCAAGAGAAATGAACTGGCGGCAGCTTTCCACTTCCTCCGCCAGTAGGATCCACTCCTCCAGGGTGGCTGGATCCCGTTGCATATAAGCCCAGTTCAAAATCTCGGAGTGTAAGTCTTGGAAATAATGCACCCGGGTAGCCTCTGTCTAATCTACGATTTTACTAGCAAGTCTCTGAAACTCATCAGCAAACTCCCTGACCAAAGAAGATCCTTGACGGAGTTGTAGGAGGGCAGCCTTGACATTTCCCCCTTGGAACGGGTCCTCGAACCACCGTCTTAACGCTCACATAAATTCATTGAGAGAGCGGACGGATAGGGCCCAGGTGTCAAACTGCAGGATCATCCACTCTGCAGCCCTCCCAGTCAGAAGAGAAGAGACGAACCTTACCTGGCTGTCTTCCGTGGGGAATGCATGCCCTTGTTCTCTCATATAGCTGTCCACTTGGTGTAGGAAACAAGGCAGTGCGTCTGCGGAGCCGTCGAAAGTCACCCGCAATCGAGGCTGCTGCCATGGTACAACCGGTACCACCGGTTGCAGTGGGCCCCCCGGCTGGGCAGGCAGTCCTGGGGGCAGCGCTGGCAGCTGTCCAGGAACCGGCTGCTGCCCAGGTATCGGCTGCCCAGGAACCGGCTGTTGTCCCGGAACTGGCTGCTGCCCTGGGGAGGGTGGCGGTACCTGCGCCTGTATGGGCTGGGATACAGTTTGGGCCTGCTGCAAGTGACCGTACTCACTCACTAGCATGTCCATTTGGTCCTGCATTTGGGCCCTACGCTCTAACAGTTCCTGGTTCTGATACTTCAGAACATGCATCTCCTCCTCAAGAACCAATGCATCTCCTCCTCAGCCCCCCTAGTCCGTCGGGCTTGGCTAACACAGAGATTTGTATTCCAGTAGTCTGAGTCCTCTTCATCGGGCTCCTCATCAAAGTAATCCTGTACGTCAGGCGCGAAGGCAAGCCGCCGCCGCCGGGCCACATCCCGGGGCGGATAGGGCTCCGGGGAAAATGAGAACAAGGGCCACTCCAGCCCCCCCGCCTTTTGGTCGCTCTCCGGTGGCTATGGCCGCCCGCTCCAGGGCGGCCTTCTTCTGAGCGGCGGCTGCCTCCACCAAACGTTGCTCCGCTGCCCGTTGTTGAGTAGCTTGCGCTTGAGCTGCTTCCAAAGCGGCGGCCCGGGCTGCCGCGGCGGCCGCCACCAGGGGCTCAGCTGCTTGCTCCAGCAACACTTGAAGTTCCTTATGATTGCCCAGTAACGGTAAAACCTGGCGGGCAAGCTCCATAGAGGAAGAGCCAAACTCTGGATGCAGTACCTTAACCACATCGTCCTCCGACGCCGTGCTTGGCGGTAAATCCATAAGAGACAATACAGTCCTGGCGGCTGCGTTTTGCGCATCCCGGCTGCGCTGGCTGGGATCCGGGACATCTCTCCCTCCCGCTCCCGCAATTGGGAACGGGGAAACAGGCACCCGGATCAGGGTCGCTGGCACCCGCTGCGCCCCACAGGACGCAACCTTGGTAAACAGCTGGGTTAGAAGCGTTAAGTCCTCTTGCACCAACCGGGTCTCTTCCAGCAAGGTGTCCAGCCACCACAACTTGTTGTGGGCACGGAGGTCTGCATCCCGTGTCTCCCAGGGGGCCACTGCCACCAGTCGATGCCACTGCTCCACGACCGACTCAGTCAGTCAGTTGGACTCAGCTTGAGTCCGCTGCGCCTCCTCAAGGATAGCACGCACTAGATCCGAATCCTCGGGGAGCTGACCCAAAGCTCTAACCTGACCTCCCGGTTAACCCTCCAGGGCTCCAGCCAGGGATGAAAATATAGTTTTGGATTAGTGTCCAAATGTCAGCTCTAGTCCCATGATAATCCCATAAACAGACATCCATAGACAAGTAGTCCAAAAGAGAGTTGATTTATTGGAAAATCCACAGGTTAACAGAAGCTAAGAGTCAAATGGACACTAATGAAAACTATAAGCACGGTACAGGGCATATATGAAAGAGCATAGCGCAAATCAGGGTAGATCTGGATGCCATGGCAACCCCCCTCCCAGGAGCTGTCAGGGAGGTAGGATTCTACCAGCATTCCCACAGAGTCCAGTCAAAACACGTTGTTTGCAGGGCTAGAGCTGGCCTTGGCCAGCAGCTGGAAAAACCACAACATCCTTTTCTCAGGCCATGCCTGACATTCTAGCCCAAGATCACCCAGCTGGCTTCATGTGGAGGAGTGGGGAAACCAACCCGGCTCACCAGATTAGTGTCCGCTGCTCCTAACCACGGCTCTTAGCCACTACACCACACTGGCTCACGGATCCCAAGGGTGACTGGGGAGACAGAGAAAGGCCCCTTTGAAGCAGGCTGCAATGAGTAGAAATTGAAACGGTGATGGGCTGTGGAATCAACATGCACCCCCCCAGGCCCATGTCCCTCACTGCCCAGGGCCAGGTGTGACCCCAGACAAAACAGACCAGGGGCCAAGCAAGACTCTGTCCAGTCCATTTCCTGACATGAGGGAGGCGAGTGGCTTGGCTCTAGACGGAGACTGGAGGAGAAGCAGGAAGGACCCCCTGGGTGCCAAAGACCTCTCTCCCAGCATTTGGACTCCCCCATGGAGTGGGGGGGGGGAGAGAGAGAAAAGACTCTTTACCCAGTGAGGTGAAGGACAGCTGGCTAGCCAGTGAGCCAACCAGAGAAGGGTCTGCAAACAAAGCTGTGAAGCCCTCAAGAAGGCAGGAAGAGCCAAGTTCTCCGGGGGCATTGTGATCAGGAACGTGCATTGCTTGACATGTGTGCACAATATGCACACACCCCATTGCCCCAGAAGGTCGGACCAGAACCAACAGGTTGAAATTAAATCAAAAGAGTTTTCAGCTAAACATTAGGAAGAACAGGCTTCCTCGGGAGGTGGTGGACTCTCCTTCCCTGGAGGTTTTTAAGAAGAGGCTAGATGGCCATCTGTCAGCAATGCTGATTCTGTGACCTTAGGCAGATCATGAGAGGGAGGGCAGCAAGGGTTGCTTCAGTGTTTGGCTCTCGTGGCCCTTTCTTACATGCCTAGGGTCATGCTGATCGATCACCAGTTCGGGGTCAGGAACGAATTTTCCTCCAAGCCAGATTGTCCAGGGATCCTGGAGGGTTTTTGCCTTCCTCTGGGCATGGTGCAGAGGTCACTGGGGGTGTGGTCAGGGAAAGTAGTTGTAAATGTCTGGCATTGTGCAGGGGGTTGGACTAGATGACCTTGGAGGTCCCTTCCAACTCTGTGTTTCTATGTTTCTGATCCTCAGCAGATGGGAATTGTGAGGATGAAGAGAAGATGGGCTCGGTCAAGCGAGCTGCCAGCTCACCCCACCTCCAGCCTTTCTTCACAGGAGACGGAGGACGGTGGCTGGCTGGCTGGGAGCACCGTTTGGTGTAGACCAAAGACAGCGTCACTGCAGCCGTGAGCATCAAGAAGAATGTGCTGGCTGACCCTGCTGGGAGAGCTAGCCCTGTTGGGGAACCGACGTCCCATGCAAAAGCTGGTGCCCTGGATGGGAAAGAAACAGGGTATCGCCACTACTGCGGTGGACGGCAAGGCAGCTGGGCAGGGAACAGAGGGGCACTTTAACCCTGGTTTTGCTGGAGCACGAAAAGGCAAGTTCCGTAAGTCTGTTTGCAGGGGCAGGCCACCTCCCCTTGGCTTTGAGCCCGTCAAGAGCTCATCACATCCCTGGAAAGAGAGAATGAGAGAGAGAGAGAGAGAGAGATCTCACAGCATTCCTGGAACGTTCTCAGCACGTTTCCCAGCCTCCCCCACAGCCCTTCCTGCCGGCTCCCTCCCCAGTCCCCCTCTCCAGCTCCACTCCCCATCTACAAAACCGCTCCCATGTTCAAATTGTCCGGCCCTGACAGTCCTCCGGAGCCATAAACGGCAAAGGAACATGTGGAGTGGTGGTGGTCCTGACAGCCAGGGGTGAGCTGAGCCAGGCCCCAGAGGCAGGGGCTGTGCCTAGGGTTGCCGGCTCCAGGTTGGGAAATACCTGGAGGTTTTTGGAGCGGAGCCTGAGGAGGGCGGGGCTTGGGGAGGGGAGGGACTTCAATGCCGTAGAGTTCAATTGCCAAAGCAGCCATTTTCTCCAGGGAAACCAATCACTGTCGGCTGAAGATCAGTTGTAATAGTGGGAGATCTCCAGCCACCACCTGGAGGCTGGCAACCCTAGCCATGCCATCGGGGGGTCAGCAGTAATGAGAAGGGGCAGCTGGCCCCGAATGGCCATCCTGGTCGCCAGCCAGCCAAGGCGATATCTTTGATCATGTCCTGTTCTCACTCAAGACTCTTCTTGTCCCAAGGGAGGTCCTCTGCTGTCTGCCCAGACAGGGCAGCAGGGTCAGCAGGAGGGGCTGCGCTGGGCCTGTTTCCCCTGGTGGAGAAAATTGGGATATAAAAACCAACGCCGCCGCAGCCGCCACCTCTTCTTCTTCTTCTTCTTCTTCTTCCAGAGCCTTCCTCTCTGCCATTTGCAGAAGGTCAAGGCCTCCTCTTGGGGGAGGGGGGGTCATCCATTCTTTGAAGGCCTGGCTGGCGTGAAGAGAGAACATGGGTTTGTGCTTTGTCAAGCCACATGATGCAGAACAGATCTGCACTGGAAAATGCTTAGCCCTCCTTAAATGCATCCAGATGTTATCATTGGAGTCAGATGTGCTTTCTGCAGCACTCTGCCCTGGAGAGCAGCTGGGGGGGGGTGCATGTGCAGAGCATCGGACGGCCACTGTAGTCTGCAGTTCCAAGCAGGAAGGTCGCAGTCCCACCCCTGGGGATCCTGCCAGCCCATCCCGACTCACAGCATGCAGTGTGTATGTGTGTGGGGGGGGGGGGACGACACGACTGAGAGGTCTCCCTGTGGCAGTCCGATTAAACACACCTGACTTTGCCAAGCCCTACAGCTGCTCCAGGACTGGTGTTTACTCATGTGTTTTTGTTATTTGGATGTTCAGCTGAGCCAGGCAGCTCACGACTGAGAACTGGAACACAAGCAAGAACTCTTCCTCATAAAAACAGCCACAAAGAACAATCCCACAGCAAGAGCCCGCTGATGACCCTGTTCTCCAGCATGGCACAGGTCACGTGCTCATTCACCAGCAGCGCCACAACCCTCCAAGGAGGAGACGTCGCCCTTCGCTGCCCTCCAGGAGCCGGAGGGCGGACTGGAAAGACGGAAGCCTTGCCGGTGCCGCAGTGTTTCTCTCCCAAGCTATGGCAGCAGCGCAAGAGGTCGGGGGTGGGGGTCTCCCATGTTGCCCCCCGGCTCTAAGGCTCCACAGCCGGCTTTGAGTTTGGGAAATACAAACGAGCAAAATCGAGGACTGCCTGTGCAGGTGCCTTCTCCTTTGTGGCCCCTGCCTTGTGGAAGGGCCCTGCCTGAGGAGGTCAGGAAGGCTCCTGGCCTTCTGCAAACTGTGCAAAACTGAATGATTCAAGAGGTGGTTTTCTGCGCAGACAATCGAGGGTTGCACAGGACGAAATGAGTCACAAAGTGACTTGGATAAATCATTGGGCCCTGTGATCTTTACTGCTGACTCGGCGTTCAGCTTGCCAGGACTAGGATCCTACTGTGTAATTTTTGCATCATTTAATGTGCCGTGTTAACACTCGTGCTGGGCTTCAGTTCTGTTTTCCAGACTTCTGGTTGGTTCTACAAGCCAAATCCTCTTGCGTGGCTATGGAATGGCCCATCCTGTTGTCTGTACTGACTCCCGCTGTGTAATCCGCCATGAGTCCCAGTGAGGAAGGCAGACCATAAATAATGTTTTGGGGGGGAGCAACAAGAGGCCCGTGCCGCTTCTCTCAGACCCTCCCAGATGCTACCCTCCACCTTTCTGGCACCCCAAAGGGCTGCTCAGAGGTGGCACGGGCCCCACAAGGCACCCACGCTTCTGCCCTCTCCTGCTGTCGGCATGTGGCTGTGTGAAAATCTGAGGGGCCGCCCTCAAGGCCCAGGTTCCTGCCTCCCCACCCCCACCCTGAAGGTTGCTTTACCACCCCCCTGTGACCTCCTGGGCTCTGCACAGCTCCCCCTGCCCATGGCGCTTCCATGACGGAGGCCACTCGGTTTCCCTCCCTGGCCCCGGCCTGAGCGTGGGGCCTGTGGGGAAAGGGGCCTGGAGATTTCCCCCACTGACTTATGCTTTGCCCTCTCATGGGGCATCCCTGCTGGGGCTCCGAAGCAAGGATCCATTCCCATGATGTTCACTGCAACAGTGGGCTTTGGGTGGGAAGCGGCACATGCAGCTGCCTTCTACTGAATCAGACCCTTGCTCCATCAAGGTTGGCATTGCCTACTCAGACTGGCAGCTGCTGTCCAGGGTCTCAGGCAGAGAAGGGTCTTTCACATCTCCTACTGCCAGATTCCTTCCAACTCTATGATTCTATGATCATCCGCAAGGGGCTGCCCTGGTCTCATGCGCAGGGCCTTATTTTGGGGGGCAGCAGCCTTGTGTTTCCCCTGCATGTCCCACTGAAGGGGCCTCTTCCCTACACCCATCATGTCTCTTGGGGCAGGTGAGGACTGGCGTTGCAATTATTTCACTGTCTCTGGTCATGCTGCTTCTGGCCAGCCCCCCACCCCCACCCCCCATGAGCCAAGATGGGGCAGAGACAGCTCACAGAAGAGGCGCTGCCGTTGCTGGCCTGCAGAAGGCAGCCACGCCCAGGTGGGGGAGGCTTTTTGCGGTGCCCCCATACCTGTGGGGAGATGTCCCGGTGCCTCTGGCTGGGCATTTCACAGGAACCTGCTGCGACGTGGTTTATGGTTTGATGAAGCACAGCTGGCGCTCAAGAGACTGGGCGGGCGGGCAGGGCTGCCTCTGCAGTGGAGAAGATGAGCTCCTCCGAACCTTCGAACCTCTGCAGCAATTCAGGGGCCCTTGCAAGGGAGGACTGGATTTTTTTGAAGGGAACGTCCCTGGGAAAGGGCCCTGCCCACCCAAAGGAGGCAGGGAGAAAGAGCAAGCTAGAAGGGAGGAGCCCCTGTGGCATCCCCCTTGCCCGCCCTGTCTGCCCAACTCCAGTTCAGCTGCGTGCCATCCTCCCGGGGCCACCTGCTGCCCCCCCCCCCCGGCACGGCTTCGTGCTTTGTGGAGCTCTGTTGCTTGGCTCCCAGGGCAAGAGCTGTGGCGCATCTGGGTTATGGAGTCCAGCAGTGGTGTATGTGTGTGGGCTTCATGAAAGGGGGCCCCCCTGAGCCTCCTGCATCAACCCTCAGCCCCACCCCTTTCCTCCCCCCACATTTCTCTGGTCCTCACCATTGCTTCATTGAATGGCGGGGTGGTGGTGGTGATGTAGCAAGATGTCATTCCCCCCCCCCCGGTCTCCTGCCCCCCAAAGGCCCCCGTCTGGCAGCCCTGTTGAGACTCCTGACCTGACCTCTCTCCGCGTGTGCTGCCCCACGGAGGAGTCATTTCCGCGGCTGTCTCCTTGGGCTCCGTCTCCCCCTGTGTTCCTGAGTTACACCCCTCCCCCCGGGGGGGGGTCAATTTTCCTGACACCCTCAGCGCCACGCACATTGAGACATCTGTCCTTTTATCACATTAACAACTAAACTATATATAGGTCTTAAACAGACAAGCAGTTTCCCCTTTCCACTTAGTCATGGGGTTTCCTCACCACTCAACCTGCCTGCGTTTTAATCTGTTGCCCGGCAGCTGAAGACATTTTTTCCCTACCTGCGGAGAATTGCACCCCACTGAATTGTGTCCCGTCTCTGTGCCCGGGGGTCGCTCTTGCTTGGTTGCCCTCGAAGAGAATCCCATTAGCTGGGCACTAAGTTTGTCCCACGTGGAGGATGAGGGTGCCGCTGCCACCGCCTCTCCTGGGAGCTGAGGCCAACCTTCTCTGCCGGCCAGCCTTTCATCGAGTGGCTTAAGGAAGAGCTCCAGGGGACCAGCCGTGTCAAGGCTAAGAGAGACGGGAATCCCTTGGGATACTGACCTGTAGCCTCCCTCCCTCTCCCTCCGAGACAAGATCCAGCGACAGCCCCAAGGCCTCTCTGCAGCGCTTCCCTGCCTAGGCTGGATTGACTGCAGTGAAGTGGGGGGGGGCTGGGGGGGGCTTCGGGCCTTGCTGCATCTGACAGAAGTCCTCGCAGCGCCAGCTGTTCTGGCGGCACCTCTTGAGCTGAGTTCTGCTGATAATCCGCTGCCCCGGGGTGGTAATCAACCAAACGTCTGGCAAGAGAGTAATATGGAGAAGCCTTCATGCAGCTTCTGCGGGTGGACTCTGTGTAGGGTTGCCAACCTCCAGGTATTAGCTGGAGATCTCCTGCTGTTACAACTGATCTCCAGCTGATAGAGATCAGTTCACCTGGAGAAAATGGCCACTTTGGCAATTGGAAGAAGAGGGAGAAGAGTTGGTTTTTACATGCCGACTTTCTCTACCACTTAAGGGAGACTCAAACTGGCTTACAATCACCTTCCCTTCCCCACAACAGACACCCTGTGAGGTAGGCAGGGCTGAGAGAGCTCTAGCAGAGCTGTGACTAGCCCAAGGTCTCGCAGCTGGCTTCATGTGGAGGAGTGGGGAAACAAATTCAGTTCACCAGATTAGTCTCCACCACTCATGTGGAGGAGTGGGGGGTCCAGATCAGAGTCCACCGCTCCAAACCACCGCTCTTATCCATTACACCACGCTGGACTCTATGGCATTGAAGTCCCTCCCCTCTCCAAACGCCGCCCTCCTCAGGCTCCGCCACAAAAACCTCCTACTGGTGGTGAAGAGGGACCTGGCAACCCTAACTCTGTGGCATCCAACCCCTCCCCCCTCTGCAGGCCCTGCCCCCAAATCTCCTGGAATGTCCCAGCCTGGAGTTGGCAACCCTATGCCCAGCCTCTGCAGTAGCAACCTCGGGTCCTTCCCAAGTGGCTGCCACTGGAGGGGCCGGGAAGAGGCAGGATTGCCAGAGGCCCTTCTTGCCAGGCGGCCAGGCCCGCTTCGCTGGGTGGGTGCCCTGGAAGGCTGGCGAGGCTCTGGGCCGAGAGAGGAGGGTGACTTCTTCTTTCCAGGCCTTCCTTCTGACACTTGGCAGTGCCGGCCTTCCCAGACAGAGGCAGAGAATCCCCGTCCCAGAGAAACATGAAGAGGAAACAAGCCGACAGGCAGAGGCAGCTGCAGGAAATTATCTCGCCAAACAACACATGTTCCCTCCTGAGATCTGGATCCCCCCCCCCCCTGCCAGAGCCTCCTGGAAAGGACGCTGGTTTGGGGCCAGGGAAAAAGCCAGGGGGAAATCCACAATGATCTGGCTGCTGTTGCCGACTCAGGGGAGGAAAAGGCCAGCCGGGGCAAAGCTGCCCCACCGAGGCCCAGAATCGAGGGCAGATCCCGGGACAGGACAGCGCGACAGCTTTCCCCACCAACGACGATGCCGGGATTCCTGGAAACGGGAGCAGCTGAGTCGGCTGGCTGTGGGTTCCTCCTGGTTTCCGGAGGATCAACGCAAGAGGAAAATCACCTTGTTTGCCACCAATCTGCAGCGTCTCCTCTGGAAATATCTGGGAATTAGTGCTCAGATGGCGTGCTCAGTCATTGAGGCGCCCCAAATGCAAGGCAGCATCTTCAGTGCCGGGGCCATGCTGGCGTGACTGCTTGGAGGCATCCCCAGCTTTTCATGCTAATGGAGTGTTCAGATGACCCTCAAAATAAGGCAAATGCTCCTTTCTAGCCAATAGACTTCCCTTGCTGGATCCGACTAGAAGTCTCTGCAGTCGAGCATCCCAGTTCCCACGGTGGCCAGCCAGGAGATTCTGCAGAGCCCCCCGAGGAAGCCCTTTCAGTCAGCAACTAGCATTCAAAAGCACACTACCTCTGCACATGGAGGTTCCACTTAGCCATCATGGCTGCTGGCCCTAGACAGACACGCTCTTCACAAATGTGTTGAGCCCCATTTTACAGCATCGCTGCCAGAGCACACACACCCCCGCCCCCGTGTGTCCCACAGAGCCCTGCTTGGGTGCCTCTCTGAGCATGCTAGCACAATTTCATGCTGGAAAATTAATGTCTCCCAAACACAGAAAAGGCAGCACAGTTTTTATTGGCCTTGGTATGAAACGCATCCTGTTCAGCCAGGAATGAAGCGAGGAGGCATTTCTTTCGGCTGCTGATCCTCTGTTGCTGTTGCTTTCGGCTGCCCCACATCTGCTCCGCTCCTGTGGGGTGTCACGCTGAGCCAGCTTTCGAAGTCTCTTTCCCAGCTGCCAAGACTCAACAGGAGAGCGTCTGCCAAGCGAGGCAGCCAGAACGCCCTGCTCTTGAGCCCAGGCAGCTGCTGGCCTCGGCTATAGGCTCCTGTCTCTTCTCAGGACTTCTGACCTGAAGCTGGCCTCAGGTGCTCGTGGGGTTGCCAACCACCACCTAGGGCCCGGGGTGTGTGTGTCTTCAGCCAGGAAGCTTCATGGTGCAGTTTGGCTCTGGAGACCCCTCCTCCCAGAGCAGAAGGGAGTTATTTCCACTCAGGACCAGCCTCACCCCCCAGGCCCACCCAATGCCCAGCCGGCAGCTGGAGACTCACCCCAGAGCCAGTGCCTGGCCATCAGTCGTAGACGTGGGCTGGAAGGGTCCAGAAACGGCAGGCCTGGAGGGGCCGCCTGCTGTGCCTGCCCAGCCAGCCTTCCCTCGTGGGCCAGGTTGCCCTCCCTCCAGGAAGGGGGCATGTGCCGGCCTCCCTGCTCCCCCCCCCCAATCACCTTCCTCTCCCTTCGCCTCTTCTTCAGCGGCACGCCAAGCCCCAGCCCCTCCCCGGGAAGCATCCCCTGCCTTCCCGACTCACGTTTCTGTCACCTCTCTCTTCCTCCACACACCCCTCACAAAGCTGCCCCCCATCTGATGTGAGGAATCGCCCCATTATTGCTTTTAAATGCTCAATTTAATTGAGTCTTGCATTCACTGCAGAAAGTAGAGGGGTTAGGAAATGTACACCATGAGTGGGACACAGCTAAGCTCACACAGAATCCGGCCATGACAAGAATTTAATGAATATCATACAACAAAAAACATTCGGCTGTGAAATGATAAATAAGCGCTGGGTAGGATCCAGTCAGCTTTTCCGCTCAATCTTGGCCAAAAAAAAAAAAAAAAAACCCATCACAGCCCCCATTACACTTGGCGTTTGCCCATGACGGCCCCGTGGCCTCAAACATCGCCTTCCTCCCTTTTAAACAAGTGGAAAAACTGGTACCGAGTTGTTTTCTGTTGCCCTGGAAGGTTGGACCAGAACCAATGAGTTGAAATTAAATCAAAAGAGTTTCCGTCTAGACATTAGGAAGAATTTCCTAACAGTTAGAGAGGTTCCTGAGTGGAACAGGCTTCCTTGGGAGGTGGTAAGCTCTCCTTCCCTGGAGGTTTTTAAGCACTGGCTGGATGGCATCGTTTTGATGCGCAACCTGTAGTCTGGACAAGAGGCCACAGTTAGAACAGAATATGGAGAAACGGAATGGTTTCCAATTGGCAAAGGTGTCAGACAAGGATGTATTTTATCTCCCTATCTCTTCAATCTATATGCAGAACATATAATTAGGAAAGCTGGATTCGATTTAGATGAAGGTGGAGTGAAAATTGGAGGGAGGAACATTAACAATTTGAGATATGCCGATGACACTACATGAATGGCAGAAAATAGCGATGATTTGAAACTACTACTGCTGAAAGTTAAAAGAGAAAGTGCCAAAGCAGGACTACAGCTGAACATCAAGAAGACAAAAGTGATGACTACAGGGGAATTACACAGCTTTAAGGTTGGCAATGAGGAAACTGAAATGGTTGAAGACTTTATTCCTTGGCTCCACCATCAATCAAAAGGGAGAGGGCAGCCAAGAAATCAGAAGGCGATTGAGACTGGGAAGGGCAGTCGTGAAGGAGCTAGAAAAGATTCTGAAGTGTAAGGATGTGTCACTGGCCACCAAGATCAGGTTAATTCATGCCATCGTATTCCCTATTACTCTGTAGGGGTGGGTGAAAGCTGGACAATGAAGAACGCTGACAGGAAGAAAGTGGACTCCTTTGAAATGTGCCGCTTTGACTGCCGGAGGACAGGCTGGGTGGCCCGGGGGGTGCGGTGGGGTGGGGTGGGGGGAGACCCCCGAGAAGGCCCCTGGAACAGGACAGGAAGCCCCGCTGAGAGCCGGGCACCCCCCGCCGCCCCCTTCCTCCCGCCTTGGAAGCACCCCCGCGGGTGCCCGGGAGGTCCCGAAGAGCAGCCGGGCCTGCCGGAGCCATGCGGAGGGAGAGGGGCCCGTGGGGGCCTCTGGGCCAGGGGTCGGGTGCTCTGCGCGGACGAGGGGGGCCAGCTGCCGGGGGGGGGGCAGTGGGCTTCCCGGCTGTCCTGGGAAGACCCGTCCGGTGGGCAGCGAGGAGCAGGCCGGGCGACGGAGGCGGGCCAAGCTCCAGCGGCACCTAGGGCGCTTTCCTCCCGGGCCAGGGGGCCGCCTCCTGCTGCCCCCCGGGGCCCCTGGGCGGACCCCTCTGGGGACAGGGCAGGCCTGCCCCCCTCCCCCCTCCCCCCGGCCCTTGGCCCCCAGAGGCCCGGCGCGGGCCAGCCCCAGCCCCCCCTCCGGAAGCGCCGGCCCGCCCCTCGGGGGCTGATGCCTGGCTTGGGGCCGGGGCTTGAAAGAGCGAGGCTGCGCGCTCCCACCGCCCTAGCAGCAGCAGCCGCCAGGCAGCCGCCGCCGCCGGTAAGTTGCCTCCCGGCCGGGGGGTCCAGGCAGCCGCTCCGGCTCTTGCTCCGCTGCCCGTCGGATGCCCAGCGGCGCCTGAGCGCGAGGGCGGGGCGGGCGGGGAGGGGTCGCGGGGGCCGCGGGGCCTGGCGAGCGGGGGGGGGCGCCTTGGGCAGCGGACAGGCGACAGGCGCCGCGCGAAACGGGGGAGGGGAGCGGAGAGGCCGCCCCGCCCGCCAACAGCCCGGCTCTCCGGGAGCCCCCGCCCCCTCCTCGCCGCCGCCGGGCAGATGCCTCCCCGCCCCCTGGGAAGCCAGGGCCAGCATTGGGGTGGGTGGGGGGTGACCCACCTGGAAAGCCCCCCCCCACCCCCAGTCCCCGAGCAGGAGAAGCAACCTGGGCTGCCTGGGGGGTCTCCCTTCCAAGCCGGGCCGAGGGAGCCACCTGGGGCAGACAGATGGGAGGCGGCGCTCCGAGAGGGGAGACTAGGAAGGGGGAGTCCTGGGTTCAGATCCCCGCTCTGCTGGTCGCCTTGGCCGGCTCACGCTCGCCCTGCCGCTCGCGCTGCCCGCCCAGCCGGCCTCGCCGCGGAACGGAAAACCTGGGACAGGACAGCGGGTCTCCCAACACAGCGGCCAAGAAATCCCTCGGGGGGACTTGGGGGCTCAGCCCTGCCAGGCCCCTTCAGGCGCCTCCAAGCCCCCTCCCCCCCCCGCACACAAATCCACCACATCTGCCGGGATTTCCCCAGCTGGAGCTGGCAACCCTGCCCGTGAAGGCAGCCTGTTGAGGGGCTCTCGGCTGGGCTGCCAACGGCCGGGAGGAGAAGCGCCCCCTTAACAGAGACCTAGCAGGATGTTATTGGCAGGCTTCATCTGTCCATTTCCACTCATAGTAAGGGGACAGGATATTTTTCTCCAGGTTGGTTGGCGGTGGAGAGCCCTTCCCTTTCACAATCATACGGGGGGGGCACCCCAGGGCTCCATCCCATCATAAAAATGCATGGCAAGCTTCAGTTTAGTGGGTCTCTCCTGGGCCCTCTGCAGTGGCCCCTCTCCTTCTCTGTAGGGGACTCAGAGACCCACTGAAGATAACCCTTCCCCCCTGCCCCCCATGCTGAAGGAGGGCACTGCTGGCCTGGCTCAGAAAGCCCTGGCTACCTGTTGCCCCTAGAATCCACTGGGGGTCTCCCCCCTGGTGGCCAGGAAGCCTCTGGAGATGAGGGGGGAAGCCTGCGGTCAACAGGGTCCCTTGACCATCCCCCGGAGAAGTGACTTCTACGGAGATTCCAAGGCAAGCCCTGTGAAAGAGCAAAAGCCCCAGGGATAGGGAGGGGCCCTGGTTTCAGTGACTAGTTTAAAAACGTCTGCCTTGCTTTATGTGAAGCAGTGGTGGGGTGGGGTGGGGGTTTCTTTTGCCGTCAAGTCTCATCTGACTTATGGCCACCCCTGATGGGGTTTTCTCGGCAAGAGACCTGTTTGGAGCCGGTTTGCCATTGCCTGCCTGTCACGACCCTGGCAGTCCTGGGGTGGGGTTGGGGGCTCCCATCCAAGTACTTGCCAGGGCCGACCCTGCTTATCTGCTGAGATCTGAAGTGAGATCAGGCCAGCCGGCCGGGGCTATGCAGGCCGGGGCTTGAAGCAGCTGACCGTGCAAGAATGCGCAAACCCTGTAGACATGGAGGGGAGCCCAGCTGAGCTCAGCCGCTTGAAGCAGGACCAACCGCCTGACACCACTTCTGACAGGCTTGCGGAGTGTGGCCTCCTCTGCAAGGCTGTGTTTCTCAGCACAAAAGCCACCATGGGGCTCCTGAGGACTGGCCAGATGGCCAGGGAGAACTGCTGCAGGGAGACCCTTGAGCGGTCCTTCTGGCCCCGTCAGGGAGCACAACGGTCTTCTGGGCTCGAGAAGCAAAAGCCGTGGGCTGAGCTAGATGGCAGGATCTGCTCCCAGAACCCCTGGGCGCCCGCAGAGGAAGACTTCCCACCAAGGGCTCTGCCTTCCTCTGGACCCACCAGGGGACTTTTGGGCAGCTGCTGACGGCAGCCTCCTTGCTCCTGTGGTGGGCTGGCCGTTCAACGTAGCGGGGAACGTTGCCGCGGGGGGCCTGCCCTGGAGGGCTGCTGGCAGCCAGGGGCCAAGAGAGGTCTACCCCGCGGGGGCCACTTGGCCTGGCTGGCTCCAGGGCCCCTTGGCCTGCCCAGCCCAGGCCTGGATTTCCAGAGGGCTTGGGTTGTCCCAGGAGCTGAGGAGGACCCTGGCTTGAGGCGGGGGAGGGGGCTGTCAGGGGCGTGGCCCTGGCAGTGGGCACACTCGGGGAGGGAGGGAGGGGGCCTTCCTTGGGGGAAGTGCTTGGTCCTCCCTACCCTTGGCACCCACCTTCTGTTGGAGAGCCAGCATGGTGTTGTGGTCAAGAGCGGTGGTTTGGAGCGGTGGACTCTGATCTGGAGAACCAGTTTGGATTCCCCAACTCCCCCGTACGAGCAGCGGAGGCTAATCTGGTGAGCCAGGTGAAGCCAGCTGGGTGACCTTGGGCCAGTTACAGCTTTCTTCGAGCTCTCTCAGCCCCACCTACCTCACAGGGTGTCTGTTGTGGGGAGGGGGAGGGAAGGTGACTGTAAGCTGGTTTGAGTCTCCCTTAAGTGGCAGAGAAAGTCGGCTTATAAAAAACTCCTCCTCCTCCTCTTCTTGAGGGGGCTCGGGAGCGGGCATGTGTGTGTGGGCTGCCGCGCACCTCCCAGGAGCCACGTGAGCTGATGGGTGACTCTTACCTAATGGGCCGTGAATGTGCTGGCGGCAGGGCTCGGGGCCGCATCCAGAGCACAGTGTGGTGGGGTGCAATTACTGTGGCCACAAAGCCCTCCAGCCACTAGCACCCCACTCAGAGTTTCCAGCCGCAAACCTCCGAACTGGCTATTATTTTGCTCTGGCTCCTCAGCCGGCCCAGCAGCCTCTGGCGGCAACTGCTTGGCCTCGGTCCCCACCAGCACGTTTGGGCTGCCCTAGACAGCCCTGCTGAAGCCAGGCAGCACCTCAGAAGGGCTCACTGGGGAAAGGGCTGGCTGGTGGCCCTTCAGCCCGGCCTGCCCCTTACTCCAGGGGCAGCCAGGAGAGAAGAGACAGCTGGGCTCTCAAGAGCAATGCCCCCTCCCGTGCTCTCCAGCCTTGCAGCCGTTCCTTTGGGAGGGCAGCGGGATGCCCGTGAGATTGGAGGCTTCTCTGCCAGTGGGGCAGGTGATGGCAGGTCTCCCCCCCTTCTCTGTGCTTTGGATGTTTGGAGCTCCTGCCCCCCCCACCTCCCCCAAACCATGAGAGCCAGAGTGGTGTAGTGGTTAAAAGCGGTGGTTTGGAGCAGTGGACACTGATCTGGAGAACTGGGTTCAATTCCCCACTCCTCCACATGAGTGGTGGAGGCTAATCTGGTGAACTGGGTTGGTTTCCCCACTCCTCCACATGAAGCCAGCTGGATGACCTTGGGCTAGTCGCACTCTCTCAGCCCCACCTACCTCACAGGGTGTCTGTTGTGGGGAGGGGGAGGGAAGGTGATTGTAAGCCGGTTTGATTCTTCCTTGTGGAGAAAGTTCAGTATATAAAAACCAGCTACTACTCCTCTTCCTCCACCTCTTCTTCTTCTCCCCCCCTTTTTTGTTTTATACATGCACACTAGCGTTGGTGCGATGCAGCGCTGTGATTGGCTGGGTTTCCAAGTTCCTTGTTTTCGTATGCCATTTTAAAAGTCATCTCATTTGCGTAGGAGGATCATTACCACAATGTCCATGCAGGTATTCCCCCCCCCCAAAAAAAAACAATCAAGAGCCGTTCCAATCACTGTGCAAATCACAGAGCTGCTGTACTCTCGGGGGCTGGACCAACGTTCCATCGTTCCTTCACTAGTAAAAGTACCATTAATTAAAAAAATTAAGAGCAGGAGGGACAGGAGGGGGACTGGGACCCTGCACGTCTGATTGTGTGGGGTGGGAACCCTTTTGGAGAACGCTGCGCTAGTCGTCATGGAGGAGAAATGTCCTCAAAAGGCACGGAGCCCTCAGTGCCCTGCCCAGCCAGGCATCACCATGCACGGGGCTCCATGGCTGCCACCTGCTCGCACAGGGGGACGATGACACACAAGTGTTCATGCTGCAAATTAAAAGGGTCCTGCAGCCTTCTCCAACTGCTCTCTCGCTCTCTCTTTTGCTGGCCCCCTCTTTCCCTGCCACTTCCCCCCCTTTTTTTCAAGTTCCCAAAAGCGGGGAACTCTCTTTCCCCTGCCACCCCCCAAACCCTACAGAGAGGTTACAAAATCCACTTCAAGGAAAGAAATGTATCCGGAAAATATGGTTTAATCTGGCTCTCCGCACGAATCATGGTTAGTTCAATGTTCCACTGTTCCTTTGGTAGACCACAAGCAGTTAAGGGGGGGGGGGACTGGCAATCGAGCGACATGTGAGAAAGCCCCCCCCCCAGAGCCAAGCGCTGACGCAACCCTCCCTGCCCTCCCTCTCACGATCTGCCCCAATTCACAGAATCAGCCTTGCTGTCATGGGGGGGGCATCTGCCCCCCCCCCCCACTTAGCACTCTCCATTACAAGTCAGCCCGCTTCAATGTTACTGACCCATTCAGGGAAATGGGCTCTGGTGAGGAGGCTGAATGGAGCAGAAAATTCCTGCTGGGGGAGACGGCTCCTCCCCCCCCTCACCATCCAGGTCCCAAAAGACTGTGCAGCAGCAATGAAGTTAATGTGCATCCTTAATCTGTGGAAATGTAAAGTTGGGTGATTCCTAATTTTGTTGTCCTTGGTTGTAAACGTCCACTCTGTATGGTCAGTTTCTGTCTTACCTGTTTTATCTAGCATACTAGCTGCAAATAAAATTTCTTTCTTTCTTTTAGAACTCTCCACGGAAGGAGTGGTGGTGGTGGTGGGAGCACGAACGGTCCCACGTGTCTGCCACGCTGACTTCTCGGCCGGTGTGTGCTTCGCTTGCAGGCCCCATATGGCGCATCCGAGGAGCCGCTGCCTCTGCCTCCTGACGGGCTTCGTGGTCCTGGCCCTGGCCCGCGCTCAGTGCCCGGAAGAGTGCGCCTGCTCCCAGTCGGCCCAGGTGGAATGCTCAGGGCCCCACATCACGGAGATGCCCGGGCCCCTGCCCAGCAATGCCATGAGCCTGCAGGTCATCAACACCCACATTGCCGAGCTGGGGGAGGCGGCTTTTGGGAATGCCTCGGCCCTCATTGCCCTGCGGATGGAGAAGAACGCCCTGTCGCGCATCAGCCCGGGGGCCTTCCACCTCCTGCTCTCCCTGCGCTATCTCAGCCTGTCCAGCAACCAGATCGAGGAGCTGCCACTGGAGGTCTTCCAGGGCCTGCCCAAGCTGGAGGCCCTCCTGCTCTCCGGCAACCGGCTCCTCCGCCTCCACCCCGCCCACTTCGCCCAGCTGGGCAGCCTCAAGGAGCTGCAGCTGCAAGGGAACAGCCTGCAGGCCCTGCCGACGGGCGCCTTCGACCAGCTGCCTGCCCTGGCCAAACTCAACCTGGCCAAGAACCGCCTGGCCCGTCTCCCGCCCCGCCTCTTGGCCCCGCTGAGGCGTCTGCAGGTGCTGAGGCTCTATGAGAACCAGCTCACGGAGGTGCCGCCCCGGGCCCTGGAGGCCTTGCCGGAGCTGCAGGAGCTGGGCCTCCACCAGAACCAGCTGCGCCAGCTGCCCCCTGGCCTCTTCTCCGCCAACCGCCGCCTGCAGAAGCTGTTCTTCTCCAACAACCGGCTGGAGGCTCTCCCTGCCGGCCTCCTCCTGGACCTGCCGGAGCTCTCCCGCCTCTCGCTCTTTGCCAACGCCCTGCGGGAGCTTCAGCCGGGCACCTTTGGGCCCATGCCCCGCCTGCGGGAGCTGTGGCTGTACGACAACCAGCTGAGCGCCCTGCCTGACCACGTCTTCAGCAACCTCACTGGTCTGCAGCTGCTGGTGCTGAGCAGGAACCGCCTGCGCTCCCTCGCCCCGTCGGCCTTCGCCGGCCTGGAGGCGCTGGCGGAGCTGTCCCTGCACACCAACCAGCTCCGCTCCCTGGAGGGGGAGGCCTTCCGGGGTCTGGCCCAGCTGCAGAACCTCTCCTTGCAGAACAACCAGCTCCGCTCCCTCCCGGGGCAGCTCTTCCAGGGCACCCCGGCCCTGGAGTGGGTGCAGCTGCAGAACAACTCCCTGGAGAGCCTCCCTGCCGGCATCTTCAACCGGCTGCCCCACTTGCGCGAGGTCCGGCTGCACGACAACCCGTGGTCCTGCGACACCCGGCTCCTGGCGCTCCAGAAGTGGCTGCGGGAGAACCAGCCTCGCCTGGGCGGCGGCGGAGGCCCGCTCTGTGCTCTCCCGCTCCACCTGCAGGGGCAGCCCATCGCCGAGCTGGACGAGGGGCTCTTGGCCGCCGAGGTCCCCGAGAGCACGGACGGGCAGGAGCCCACCTCTGCCCAGACAGAGGGTCCTTCCCAGGGGCAGAGTTCAGGGACCCCATCTCAGCCGCCCCTGGACAGCGAGACGGGCAGCGCGGAGACCGAGCGGGACTGGCCGAGGGCAGCCACCGAGCCCCCCAGCCCCGGCGTTGCCCAAGCCCAGGGGGGGATTTGGGGCCTGACCCGCACCCAGACCGGGGTGGTGGTCACCTTCATTGTGGTTGGCTGCGCTCTGCTCCTGGGCACAGTGGCGGCCGTGGCCGTCTACGGCTACAGGAGGAGGAGTCGCCGGCAGCTGGCTGAAGGCAGAGCGTAGGAGAGCCTGGATAATCCTCACCTGTCTGAGAGGCGGGTGAAGGCGGCAACATGGACTCTGCTTCTCACCCATTTGGCACCCTCCACTCCCTTCTCCCTGATCTCACCCCACAAGGCAGCTTCCACCCCCCCACCCCCACCCCATCCATGGGACCACTGGGGCTCCTCTGCCTGGGATCAAAAGCTGGTGGTGGGTTGCTGGGAGATGGCGTGGCATTGCTCGGCCCCCCTAGTTGGGTTCTCCCCAGCCCCCTCTTGGGCAGTGGCTTCTTCTTTGGGCTGAGCTCCCCTCAAGGCCAAAGGACCTCTGTGGCTGAAGGGCAAATGTGGTGGGCACGTGGGCGCTTTGTGGCCGGCAGCTTTTAGGAAGCCGGCTCTCTCTGGAGGGGTGCGGAGCCGGGAAGGGGGCTCAGAGGCCGGGCCCTTCCATCTGCCTCCTCCACAGGCTATGAAATGGGGGGGGGGGAGATGAGCCACCAGCCTTGGCCCCGCTGGGGAGGATCTCTCTGGAGTTCGAGCACTGGGCTGGGCCCAAGGAATGGGGAGGGGTAAGGATGGGGAGGAAACTCAGGGGCTGGGGGAGGGTTGAGGTTATTCCAGAGGCCCCCCCCCCCAAAGCCAAGGCAGGGCTGAGGGATGTGTGCAGGCAGCCCCCTGGCCTAAGGCAAACCATCCGGCTGACAGGCCAAGTTGCCTGCTGACAAGCCCCCGAGAAAGGGTGTGGTCCTTCCTTCCACCACCCCCCCCAGCATCACCCCATCAATGGTTACTTGTTTCTTTGGATGCAAAGTGGCTCAGGGCCTCCGTCTGTGTGTCTGACGGACCCTCGATGCACAGAAGGAGACCCCTCGCAGCTTTTCTTCCGAAGGGGAGGATGTTCCATGCAGCCTGGAAGGACCTCGGGGGTCCCTTCCACAACCCCTCCCCACGGGGATCTTCTCCTGGGCCCAGCAGCCTCAGAGGCACGGGAGCAAATGGGGCCGCCCTGGGCTACACGCCCCTCCTGTCCAGAGGTAGGCTTTTCTCCCCCTGGGGGAGATTCTCCTCCTCCATCGGGCCCGTTCTGCAGGTGTGCTTGAAAGCTTTTTTGGCTGTGCCAGAAGCTGCTGCTGCGGCCAACCAGCATGGCCAGAAGGGCAGATCCTCCAGAGCAGCCATGCTGGCATCCTTCCAAGGGGAGGTTTCACGAACTGGACCGGAGCCACTTCCGTGTAGCAAACTCCCTTCTGTAGCAAACACCGGGTTGCACTCTAGTGGGCAGACAAGGTCCCTGGCTCACAAGCCAAGTCTTAAAAGTCTCTGTACAACTCATAGCTGGGAGTGCCGCTCCTGTCCAAAGCCGGGGCCTTCCCGGGCTGCCTCAGCCACCGCCTGCCTCTCCCGGCAGGCAGGCAGGCAGGGCAGGAGTGTGCTTGCCTTGCCAGCTACAACAGCAGCCCACAGTTACACTAAGGAGGCCTGGGAGGCGCAGAGGCGGGGTGGGATGCTGGCCAAGGACTCGCCGGCCCTTTCTGTGCTGCCAGACCGAACTCCAGCCTCGGCGTGGGAAACAGGTCCTCGGATCTCCACACGAGCCCTTCCTTCTACATTTCCCTCTCTTTCAACAGAAGACAAATGCTTTGAGGTTGGTGTGTGTGTGTGGGGGGTGTCGTGGTCCTTGGGAAAGGGCCCCCTCAGCCCTTCTCCTGTTTGTGCCAGAGCCTGCTCCATTAAAGACCTTGGTCCAGGGAAGACCGGCTGTCCTCCTTGTAGTCCTCGCCTTCAATCCTCTGGGCAGGAGATGCAGGGGCAGGTGCCAATCCTGGCCAGATGGGGAGGAGCGGGTGGGGTGGGGGAGTGCCCCTGCCTTCTGGTTGGGGGTCATGGAGCATGTGGATCCTGGGGAGTGAACTGCAGCCCCCTTCCTTCTGGCAACTCTGCTCCGGGTGTTGCGCATGCGTGCCTGTGTGTGCCTGTTTGCCATTGCTTGTTTACCCAGAGGCCAGTGCCCTCTCCCCACCCCGCCCCCACTGGGGCTGCCAGCCTCTGCCTGGAATGATCGTTGAGAACGGGGGCTGTTATTACCTCTCACCAGCCGGGGCCACTCGGCTGCCCACGGACCCTGGGTCTTGGCTGGTGAGCAAAGCCTGTGGAAGCAAGGGTCTCTTGGAGGCCCCGCAAGGAGGAGCCACACCATGGCTCGGCCTGGGGGACCTACCCAACTGACAGTAAGTGCTCGGAAGAGGCAGAAGCGAAACTCACCTCCCTGGGGAAGTGGTTAGCAGGGGGGGGATCTGGGGGCAAGCTCCAAGGGTGTTTCTCCCCAGGAGACATTGCATGACATGTGTGCCCCTGGTACTAGAGGTTGGCTCGAGGGTAACTGCGCTCCTCCACTGGTGTGCTCTGGGGCAGATTTAGGGTGGGTTGAAGGCCGAAGCCTTGAACTCGGGGCGTGGCACACGGGGAGTATGCTTCAGGGTGGGAGAGAGGGTTGCCGTGTTCGTGTGTAAAGCAGCCCCGTCATTGCTCAAAGGGACACGTCCACTGGCATTTTCTGCCCGGCGCTCTCGCTCATTGAGGCTCACTTGGCAAAGCGATTTCTGTGCTGCAGGCGTGGAGGAGCGCACCACGGCAGAGACGACGTCTGACTTCTGGCCAGACCTGGATGGCCCCTGTGTGAACAGACTGCTGGACTTGATGAGCCTGGGTCTGATCCAGCAGGGCTTTTCTGATGTTCTTATGTTCACAGAGTTGGACTTACGGCAGTGCCAGAGAGCAGCCACCAGCCCCTCGGAGGAACATTTCACACAAGCACACATGTGTGTGAGCACACACACACACAGGCATTCTACGCACACCCCCAGCAACCAAGGACGTTGGAACGTGGATAGTGACACAATTTAGAGAGGGTTTTATTGTCAATCCCTTGGAGGACCTTTTGGAGCAAAAAACAGCAACGGAACATCAGGCACATAAGGGAGTAAACAAACCATCAAAGGGACACCCAATGAAACGAAAGGGGTGTGAGTTCAGGACAGTCACAAGGAAATGCCTTCATAGCTTATGGAACTCACTGCCACAAGTTAACGGAATGGCCACTAGTTTTGTTGGCTTTGAGGGGCAATGGGACAAATTCATGGAGAGGAGTTCTATTGACAGATATTAGCCTAGTAACTAAAAAGAGCCTCCATGTATGAAGGCAGCATCAGCTGCTGGCAATCAGTTGCTGCAGGGCAAGAAATTGGAGGTGGGGACCGGTTGTTGGCTTCACACCCTTGGAAGAGGTCTTGGGGTAAGCTTGGTAAAAATGTCGACTTAGGCCTTTTCTGCATGGTTGTTTTCCTCATGATCACCCCTCCAACCACTACGGGTCTTTGTTTTATGGATGCTGTTTCCGACCGTCAGAGGTCACCTCGCTCTCCCCCTGCATTTCTCCGCTTTTTGCCCACGTTTTGAAGGACCTGTTTTGTCACAAATTTGAAAACGCAGCCAAAACGCGGTCAGAGACGGCATCCATAATCAAAACAAAGACCGGAAGTCCTTGGAGGGGTGACGGTGAGGGAAACAGCCACGCATAAAAGGCCTTAATGTGCAACAGCAGCGAAAAAGGCAAACCCCAGGCTGGGGATTATTAGGAAATGAACTGAAAACAAAACAGCCCAGACCCTCCTGGCCCTGTGCAGATGTGTGGGGTGCCGCCTCGTTTACAATGCTGCGTGCAGCTCTCTGATCACTATATCTCAAAAAGGACGTTGCAGAGCTGGAAAAAAGTAGAGAAGAGGGAAACCAAGACGATTAAGGGGTTGGAGCACCTTTCCTATCAGGAAAGGCTGAAGAATCTGGGATTTGTCAATACAGAAAAAAAGACTGCTAAGGGGAGAAATGAAAGAGGTTTAGAAATTTATCCATGGTGTGGAGCAAGTAGATATAGGGAACTTTTTCTCCCTCTCTCATCAGAATAGAATTTGGGGGCACTCAATGAAGTTCTTGGGAAACAGATTCAGAACAGAGAAAAGAACATAATTCTTTACTCAATGAGTAATTAAACAGTGGAATTAACTGCCTGTGGCTATAGTAATGGCTTTGAGCATGGACAGAGGGTTAGACAGCTTCATGCAGGATAGGGCGACTGTATTTAGTATATCTAATTCTCAACATGGCCCCATCTGTGGATACTTAAATATATGGGCTGGGGCCATATGGAGAGAAAAGAGCTCTGTCTACATACGTATTTATTAGATTTGTTACATTTGTATCCTGCCCCCCCTCCCCAACCAAAGTTGGGCTTGAGGCAGCTCACATCCACTATAACAACAAATCACAATACAAGTTCAATTTAAAACAATGGCATCGTAGTACACAATCATTTACCTTTAAAATATCTAATGAAATCTACACTTTACCGAAGTCCAGCCAGCACCATTCAAATCATTAATAAACCCCTCAGTCAGGAGAAAAAGGCTGGTGGGCAGGATGAACCCTCTGATTTGCAGAAAAATCCGAGAAATGAAAAATAAATAAATGGAAGGTTTAAATTCCCTCCAAAAAGAGAAGCATGGTCAGCACTTGCATCATCGGTCCATCCTCCTCGAGGTGGAGGAAGCCGGGGGGGGGGGGGGGCAGGTGAGAGGGCAGGCGGGAGGAGGAGCTAAAGCCGCCCTCACCCTCCCTCCACAATTACACGTGACCCACGGAGGTGGCAGCGATGTGGGCAGGCAGGGGCAGACGAGGAGAAGCAGCAGCCACCTGTTTCACTGCCCCACCACTGTGTGAGCCATGGAGGGGGGGTAAGAGGGAGCCACCCCCACCCCTCCATGTGTGTTGAGGAGGGGTCGCAATAGAGGCTGCTGGGTATGGGAGGGGGGAGCCAGAGCTGGTGAGTGGGCAGACCAGCAAGTGTGGGGGGGAAGGGATTCCACACACACACACCCCCAGTGAGTATTGCTGGTTCCCTGCTTGTCAATGCCGCTGCCCACGGACACTAAAGGGAACCTCCACAGAAAACCTCTGGATCCCAGTGCTTGGGGTGGGGTGGGGTGGGGGGAGGAGGATCAGGGGAAGGCCTCGGCCTCTATGCCCTGTTGCTGGACCTCCAGGGCAGCTCATTGGCCTCTGGGTGAAAACGGATGCAGGATCCGATGGAGGACTGGCCTCATCAGGCGGTTCTCTTCAGAGCCAGCGTGGTGTCATGGTTAAGAACAGTGGTTTGGAGCAGCGGACTCTGATCTGGAGAACCGGGTTTCATTCCCCACTCCTCCACATGAGTGGTGGACGCTAATCTGGTGAACTGGGTTGGTTTCTCCACTCCTGCACACGAAGCCAGCTGGGGGACCTTGGGCTAGTCACAGCTCTCTCAGCCCCACCTACCTCACAGGGTGTCTGTTGCGGGGAGGGGAAGGGAAGGCGATTGTAAGCTGGTTTGAGTCTCATAGAATCCTAGAGTTGGGAAGGGACCACCAGGGTCATCTAGTCCAACCCCCTGCACAATGCAGGAAATTCCAAACTACCTCCCCCACACACACACCCCAGTGACCCATACTTCATGCCCAGAAGATGTCCAAGGTGCCCTCCCTCTCATGATCTGCCTAAGGTCATAGAATCAGCATTGCTACCCTTAAGTGGTAGAGAAAGTCGGCATATAAAAAACTAATCTTCTGTTGCTGCTGCTGCTGTTCTTATGTGCAACCCCCCCCCCCCGCCCCGGTTGGCTAGCCAGATGGCGAGACTCCTAGATTACCATTCCCTCTCTCATACCATGCTCTCTCTCTCTCTCTCTCTCTCTCTCTCTCTCTCTCTCTCTCTCTCTCTCTCTCTCTCTCTCTCCCTCTCTCTCTCTCTCTCTCCACGGTCTCACACAGCCACTCGATTGTGGGCTGCAGGCCGTCCCTTGCCTGGCACGGCCCCGAGTTCTGATTCCTGTTTGTGTTCCCCCCTCCCAGGACCGGTGGAGGGCCAGTGGGCCCCTTCGGTGTCTTTGCCTCTTGGCCGCAGCATTGCTGAGTGACCCGGCCTGGACCTGCCCGGCCCCCTGCCAGTGCTTTGGGAACACCACCGTCTTCTGCACCGAGGACGTCCCCGAAGGAATCCCTCCCAATGCCACCCGGCTGGTGTTTGCAGAGACCTCCCTGCAGTCCCTCCGCAGCCGGGCGTTTGGCAACAGCAGTGCCCTGACCATGCTGCTCCTCCTCAAGAACCCCCTCCTCTGCTCCGTAGAAGAGGCAGCCTTCGAGGGGCTGCCAAACCTCCGAGAGCTGGCCATCTCTGGGAGTAACCTGAGCACCCTGGCCAGGGAGTCCTTGGCGGGCTTGGCCCACCTCCGCCAACTCTCTGTCAAGTTCAGCCCCCTGGCCACCCTGGAGGGGGGCCTCTTCAACAGCACCCCTGCCTTGAAATCCCTTCACCTAGAAGGAAACCAGCTAGAGCTTCTGCCCCCCAACATCTTCCATCCGCTGAAGGAGCTGGAGACGCTACATCTGGCTCAAAATCTCCTGGCTGGGCTGCCAGAGGAGGCCTTTGAGCCCCTGGCGCTGCTCCAGGTGCTCCGTCTGAGCGACAACCGGTTGTCCCGCCTCCTGCCGGAAACCTTCTCTCCCCTGGTGGAGCTTCGGGAGCTCTTCCTGGATGGGAACGGGCTGACGGAGCTGCCCGGGGGCCTCTTCTCCCGGCTCTCCAGGCTGAAAAGGCTCTGTCTGCGGTACAACGGCCTCAGGCTCCTCTGCCCCACCGCCTTCTCCTTGCTCTCCGGCTTGGCCACCTTGGATCTGGACAACAACCGGCTCGCTGACCTGCCAGAGGGGCTCTTTGAGGGGACACCCAACCTCACTCGCCTCTCTGTGGCCCACAACCATCTCCGGAGCATCCCGGACGGGCTCTTGGCCCCCCTCTCCCGCCTGTCCAGCCTGGTCCTCTCCCACAACCTCCTCGGCAACCTGTCGGCCGGGGCCTTCCAAGGCCTCTCCACCCTCACCCAGCTGCACCTGGACCACAACCACCTGCGCGTGCTGCCGGGGGAGGTCCTCGCTGACCTGGGCTGGTTGGAAGTCCTGCGCCTCGCCCACAACGACTTCACCACGCTGCCGAGGGACGCCTTTGCCAACCTCACCAGTCTGACGGCCCTGGACCTGGCCAGCAACCGCCTGGCCTCGCTGCCAGAGGGGATCTTTGATGGCAACGCCCACCTCTACAGTGTGGCGCTGGAAGGAAATCCCTGGGCCTGTGACTGTCACCTGGCAGGCCTGGTCTCTTGGCTGCGGGAGGACAGGTGGCGGCTCAAGGCAGACGCCTTCTGCCGCCGGCCAGACTACTTGGAGCAAGTGAGCCTCCAAGCCGTCCGGGAAGAGCTGCTGGTTTGTCTGCCTGACCCAGAAGCTGCCCACTGCCGGGCACAGGCTCAGGGTGCCTCCGGTGCCCCCTGGTCTGGGTGCCTCTACCTGGACGCGGCTGGGGCCATTCAGCTCACCTGCAGTGCAGACCGCTGCCACCAGCTGAGCCTGTGTCTCCCACGGGAGGAGCGCTTGCGTGCCTCGCGGCCCCTGAATTTCAGCGGGGAGTGGGCCCTGGACTCTCAGTGCGGGGCAAGGAGAGTCCGGATAATGGTGACCATTCAGGAAGAAGAGCCCCCGTAGGGAGGAGGTGCCTCTCCCAAGTGGCGGCAGCCTCACCCAACGGGGGTGTCCCCCAAGGAGGACACTTCTGTGCGGCAGGCAAGCAGGCCACGAGAACCGCGCTGCCCCCCCCCCGAGGGCCGACGGGTGGGAGCCGGGCGGGCGGCTGCCTCTCAGGAGCTGCTCAGGGGAGGGGGGCAAAAAATGATGCTCGTCCTGGCCCTTCTGAATTGCCTGGGCCCTGACTCCTGGACCCTTGGGACCTCAGGGGTTGTGAATAAACAGGGCCTTCTTGCCAAGTCTCCTCGGGATTCCAGATCTCTTCCTGCACACGCACATGCACACACCATATATTTTGTGGCCCAAAAGAGAACCTGCCCCCCCCACCCCCGCTGATTCATGGGCAGTTTTACAAGGACCCAAAAGCAGCTAAAAGAGGAGCGCTCCGACAGCGGCTACGAAGGGGCTTCTGCGAAAGTTAGGGCTGGAGGAGAAGGGGGGCAGGACAAATTCTCTGAGGCTGGAACCTCTTTCCAGACATGCAGAGCAGGGGACCGAGTGGGGAACTTCACGCCAGAAAGGAGATGATGGCTAGGCCTGTGGGGGGGAGGGGGGCACGACCAACAGGAGGGGGCCGGGAGTGAAGACATCTGGTCCTGCCCCCTCCCCTTTTGCCTCTCTGGACATCCTTCTGACAGGTTCTCCCCTGCTTTCTTCGGATGATCAAGGTTTATAAAATCATGCTGCGTGGGGTGGAGAAAGTGGGCAGAGGGGGGGGGCTGCTTCTTTTCTCTCCCACCATACTGGAGCTCAGTAAAGGTGATGGAGCAGTTTCAGGACAGAAAAACGGGAAACCTTCTTCTGGTCAGCAAGTGATGGAATTGTGGGAGTCGCTGCCAGTGGAGGCCAGCACGTCTGGGCGGCTGGAGAAGGGGGCTGGCAGAATCACGGTCCATCGACTGCGACTAGCCAAAGAGGGGGCACAAGAATGGGGAAAATGGTTCCACGCTGACCCCATGACGGCCCTTCTGAGGAATACCAGAAGTAATGTCATATACCTGGCATTAGGTTGAGGGGCAACCAAAACTCTAGGGTAAAACCAGAGTATGGCCTCATCAGCACACTAGTGACATGATGTCATTTCTTGGTATTCACCAGAAGAATCATAGAAACATAGAGTTGGAAGGAACCACCAGGGTCATCTAGTCCAACCCCCTGCACAATGCAGGAATTTCACAACTACCTCCCCTCAACACCCCCAGTGACCCCCAATCCATGTCCAGAAGATGGCCAAGGTGCCCTCCCTTCTCATCATCTGCCTAGGATCATAGAATCAGCACTGCTGACAGATGGCCATCTAGCCTCTGCTTTAAAACTTCCAGGGAAGGAGAGCTTACCACCTCCTAAGGAAGCCTGTTCCACTGAGGAACTGCTCTAACTGTTGGAAAATTCTTCCTAATGTCTAGACGGAAACTCTTTTGATTTAATTTCATCCCGTTGGTTCTGGTCTGACCTTCTGGGGCAACAGAGAACAACTTGGCACCCTCCTCTCTATGACAGCCCTTCAAGTACTTGAAGATGGTTCTCATATCCCCTCTCCGTCTTCTCCTCTTCAGGCTAAACATACCCAGCCCCTTCAACCTTTCCTCATAGGACTTGGTCTCCAGACCCCTCCCCATCTTTGTTGCCCTCCTCTGGACACGTTCCAGCTTGTCTACATCTTTTTTAAAATTGTGGTGCCCAAAACTGAACACAGTACTCTAGTTGAGGTCTAACCAGAGCGGAGTAAAGCGATACCATCACTTCGCGTGATCTGGACACTATACTTCTGTTGATGCAGCCCAAGACTGCATTTGCATTTTTAGTTACAGCATCACACTGCTGACTCATGTTCAGTGTTTGGTCTACTAAGACCCCAAGATCCTTTTCACACACACTGCTGTTAAGACAAGTCTCCCCCATCCTATAATTATGCATTTGATTTTTCCTACCTAAATGCAGAACTTTATTTTTGTCAGGAGGCTGAAGTTGGTTCCTTATTCCCAGTTTGTTCCCTATTCCCAGTTCCTTATTCACATTTCCTAGTTCCTGAATGATTTTGAGGACAATTCACAAGCTCTGCACCCCAAAATATGGATTGGACCACCACATATCATACACCCCCACATTCAGGGGACTGTGCTCTTCGAGATGGCGCATGCTGGGTCCTGGTCCAAAGTCCGGTTCTTGTGCCAGCGGCTCCCAAGTGGGGTGACCAAGGACAGATGCACATACAGACACTGCACCCTAAAACAATCTTTGGACCACCCCAAATGACACATCCCCACACTCCAGAGACTGTCCCCTCCAAGAAGACATACAGTGGTGCCTGGTCCAAACACCGGTTCTTGCATCTGAGAGGGCATATGCTGTGTCCTGGTCCAAAGCCATGGAAAATTTGAATAAGAAACTGTAAGGGACTTTTCTTGGGAGCTAACTTTGAAAGCCCCAAGGAGGCTACACCCTTATGTTTAAGGAACAAGAAAATATATTTACATCCCCTTGGCCACTGGTGGCCATGATGCCCAGGAAGTTGACAATACAGTTAACTGTGAGCCTAGTGTATATGGACCATGAAATAATAAATCATACAAAACTTTGTATCTGGAAAGGACATAATTGTTTATTATATGTAGTTGTTCATGTGTTGTACTGTTGGGGTGGGGAGAATCAGCAATATCTTGTGGTATGTGTGTGTGTGTGTGTGTGTGTGTGTATACACACACACACACACACACACACACACACACACACCTGTTTGCAGAGTATGTAAGCACGCAGTGAAGGGTCAGTGTCACTGATTAAAGATAAAGTTGCCTTTACTGAGGGAACTACATTTGAGGATAGGAAAGCTGAGAGACAGAGCTTTGCACACTAGACATTGCAACAGTTCTAACACAACCTTCACTGGCAATGAAACATTGCCAGGGACAATGAACTGATTGCTTTTATAGTACCTTTGAACATTTAGTTAGAAAGGACAGGTGCTAGAAAGAGAGAGACACAACACCCAGATTATTCGGAAAAAGTACTGTTAAGTATCAGCTATACATTTCCAGATGAGTGAAATGGTTTTGGGGAGAAGAAATGATTCCAAGATCCCTGAATAGAATTTTAATTACTTAGTTACTAAGTGACCTGCAAGTGGGCCTTTAACACAAATGCTAAGGGAGCTGATAACTTCTCATATGTCCTGGAGCCACCACACTTAGGAGCAGCTGGCAGAAGAATTGGACTTTGAACCAGGACCCAGCTTGTACCCCCTTGAAGTGCACAGTACCCTGAATGTATGATATGTGTATGATATGTGGTGCTCATACCTTCATTTTGGGGTGCAGAAGGCTCACAAATGTCCCAAACATTTCTTCGCAATACAGGATTTTCAGGGGCCACCACAAATAGAAAAAGATGATACCAGAACCAGTGTGTGAACTGAGCACCACTGTATGTCCTCTTGCAGGGGACAGTAGTTCCCTATTCAAAACTTCTTTGCAATACAGGTTTCTGGGGGGGGGGACGACCCAAAAAGAAGGCAGTGGTGCCAGAACCGGTGTTTGCACCAGGCACCGCTGTATGTGGTAGTCCAATCCATATTTTGGGGTGCAGAGCTCCAGTTCCTTATTCAAAACTTCTTTGCAATACAGGTTTCGGGGGGGGACCCACAAAGAAGCAACTGGTGCCAGAACCGGTGTTTGGACTGGGCACCGCTGTATGTCTTCTTGGAGGGGACAGTCTCTGGAGTATGGGGATGTGCCATTTGGGGTGGTCCAAAGATTATTTTGGGGTGCAGTGTCTGTATGTGCATCTGTCCTGGGTCACCCCACTTGGGAGCCGCTGGCACAAGAACCGGACTTTGGACCAGGACCCAGCATGTGCCATCTCGAAGAGCACAGTCCCATGTATGTGGGGGTGTATGATATGGGGTGGTCCAATCCATATTTTGGGGTGCAGAGCTTGTGAATTGTCCTCAAAATCATTCAGGAACTAGGAAATATGAATAAGGAACTGGGAATAGGGAACAAACTGGGAATAAGGAACCAACTTCAGCCTCCTACATTAGTCTCTGTTGAAATGCATTTTATTATTTTTAGCCCAGTTCTCCAGCCTGTCAAGATCATCCTGTATCCTGGCTCTGTCTTCTACCATATTTGCTAGCCCTTCCAATTTAGTGTCATCTGCAAATTTAATAGGCATCCCCTCTATTCCTTCATCCAAATTATTTATAAAGATATCGAACGTGGCACTGCTGGCATGGTGCTATTTTTTTTTTTTTAAACCAATTTCCTCTTGCCAGCCCTGGGGTCTGGCCGAGGCCTCTGGGGCAACTGACCGGCCACTCTGAGAGACGGGATGCTGGACTAGAGGGACCCTCACTGCTTGGATCCAGCAGGGCCCTACTGATGTTCTTGAGTTATGGCGGAATAAGAGGCTCCTCCTACACTGTTAGCCTCACCGACTGAGCGGGCTCCCTGCCAGCCCTTCACGGGCTCCACCGCTTCCCTCCCCCTCTTTCCATATCCCAGCTGCCCTTCCAAGAGTCAACATTCCCTGTATTTTCTTTCAAAATTGTACTTCTTAGTTTGCGTCACTTTCCTCTCCTGTGGGGAACCAACAACATCCTTCCCTTCTCCGTTTTCTCCTCACAACCCCCCTGTGGGGTAGGCTAGGGTGAGAAGGCGTAACGGGCCCAAGGTCACCCGGCAAGATTCTGTAGCAGAGTGGGGATTCAAACCCGGGTCTCCCAGATCTCGATCCGGCACTCTGACCACTGTCCCACACAGACTCTCAAGCTGAGCAGCGTTCTGACTGAGGGGGAAGGAAGGGAAGGAAGCCGAGGGCCTGGGAGCTGCCCCTGGGAGCTGCATTCGCAAGGGCCGTACTGACCGCGCCAGGGTGCTGCTGACCGCAGAGGCTCCAGCCCGGGGGGGGGGGTCATTGGTGTTTTCAAGGCGGAGAGGAGTTAAAAATAAATGAATAAATGAATAGCGCCTCCCCTTTAAGCCCTGAGAGTCCAGTCTTGGTGCTGCTGAGGAGAGGCCGAAGGGGGGGGGGCACGCCGCCTTCCTTCCCCACCTGAGGCCACCTGGAGCTGGGGCTGGGTGGGGGGTTGGCAATTTGCCTTTTACAGATGAAAAGAGCTGCATCAGTTTGTGTTGCCGAGATGCAGAGGGGGGAGGCTGCCTGGGGGACAAGCACTAGGATGTAGTTGGGGGAGGCAAGGGGTCACGCTGAAGATCTCATCCTGCCAAGCAGAAAACATCCCCCCCCCAACACACACACTCACAAACACACCGTCTCACCCGAGGCTCTGCTCCATCTCTAGAGACCTTGTGAAGAAATGTCCAGCCCAGGGCAGAGTTGTGGTGGCAGAAGACCCCGGGGCAGGAGGCACAATATCTCACCCCCGCCCCACACACACACACGGCACCTCCAAGGCTTGCTCTTGCTGGGGGGGGGGTTCTACTCTGCCAAGGATCGGGAGGTTCCTCCCTCCAGTCCCATGTTGGGTGTCGGATGGAAGGGGGGGCAAGACCACCAGAATCAAGGAAGGGCCTTGGGGGGGAGGGGTGCTTCTGCCCCGCAGATCCCATCACCTGTACGAGAGCCCTGCAGCCCCCCAAGGCCCAGCCCCTCGAGGTCTCGCCACGACAGGCCCTCCGACTTCATCTCCCCGGCTGCAGGCGCTCCTTCCCAGAGCAGAAGGTGAAGCCCGTTGTGCCGGGGCAGGGCTTGCCCACCGCTCTGTGCCCAGTGGCACATCACCCTGGGGTGCTGGAAGCAGCAGTGGGCCTGGCACCAAAGCAGAGCTCTGGATCCGGGCCAGCGCACGCTATCTCTCGGGGGAGACCTGTGTGGAGCACGCAGACAAGCGGCAGCCGCCCTGAGCAGATCAGCACCCTGCCCGGCCAGGCGTGGGATGCCTCCTCCTGATAAGGGCCAGGGCAGCCTCTGCCGGGACAGCCGGAGCGGCTCCAGCGCCGCACAACCTCCGGGGGCCGAGCAGGTAAGTCTGGCTGAGCTTCAGGGGCTTCTAAAGAGGGTTGCCAGCTCCGGGTAGGGAATTACTTGGGGATTTTGGAGGTGGAGCCTGAGGAGGGTGGGGTTTGGAGATGGGAGGGGATTCAATGCAATAGAGTCCGATGGCCAATGCTAGCAGAAGTCAAAGGCAGCAGGAAAAGAGGAAGACCCAACATGAGGTGGATTGACCAGAAAGGAAGTCACAGCCCTCGGTTTGCAAGACCTGAGCAAGGCTGTTACTGAGAGGACTTTTTGGAGGACACTGATTCATAGGGTCACCATAAGGCACTTAACACACACACACACACACACACACACACACACACACACACGCCTCTCCCAGGAAAAGCTGAGGGAGCTGGGAATGTTCAGCCTGGAGAAGAGGAGGCTGAGGGGGGGGACAGGATGGCTCTCTTGAAGTATTTGAAGGGCTCTCGCTTAGAGGAGGGCAGGGAGCTGCTCCTGTTGGCGGCACATAGGACCCGCAATAATGGGGTTAAATTGTGGGCGGAAAGGTACCATCTGGATATTAGGGAAAAGTTTTTTACAGTAAGAACAGCTCGACAGTGGAATGGGCTTCCTAGGGAGGTGGGTGAGCCCCCCCTCACTGGCAGTCTTTAAGCAGCAGCTGGACAAGCACTTGTCAGGGATGCTCTAGGCTGATCCTGCATTGAGCAGGGGGCTGGACTAGATGGCCTCTATGGCTCCTTCCAACTCTAGGATTCTATAACCCAAGACAGCATTATCCTTTTTTGTCACAGCATCACACTGGCAGCTCATATTGAGCTTACGGCCCACCCGCACCCCTAGACCCTGTTCACAGACACTGCTGCCCAGAAGTGTATTCCCCATCCAGCATGCATGACCCCCATTTCTGTTACCCAGAGGTAGAACTCGGCACTCATCCTTGTTGAACTGCATCCGGTTCACATCCGCCCACTTTCCCAGTGTGTTCTGATCTCCCTGAATTTTGTTTCTAGCCGGATGCCAGGCTCGCCAGGACGGGCCCTTTGTGGTTCGTGCCCTGTGGCCGTGTGTCTCCCTCCAGCATGAAGCCCGCCGGCCTTGCCCTGCTTCTCCTCGTCCTCGTCCTCCTCCTCTTGGGAGCTGGACACAGCCAGGCACCCTGCAGCAGCGACGAGGAGTACGGCTGCCCCAAGGACAACCAGGATGTCTACACGAGCGCTAGAGACGTGACGGAGATCCCGAAGTCGGCCCCTCCCATCATTTCCGAAATGTTCTTTATCCAAACCAGCCTCCTCAAGGTCAAAGAAGGGGCCTTCCGGAACATCCCCAACCTGGAGAAACTCCTGTTCCTTGGGAACAACATCCGCACCATTGAGGTGGGAGCCTTTGATAATTTGGGGAAACTGGAGGAGATGGAAATCTCTGGGGCTCAGCTGGGCCACCTGCCTGGGGGCGTCTTCCGAAATCTGCCTGCTCTGCAGAAACTGAACCTGCGTGACAATCAGATCACAGGGGTGGGGGACGGGCTTTTTGACGGTCTGGCCAGGCTGACGGACCTTTACCTTCATGTCAATGAAATCCCTTCTCTCCCTGACGGCATCTTCGACGGGCTTCCCAAACTCACCACCTTGCACTTGGCCAAAAATAAGATTTCAAACCTCCCAAAGGATCTCTTCAAGCAACTGACTCAGCTGAAGACTCTTCGGCTGTATGAAAATGAGATTCACGAGCTCCCCGAGCGGAGTCTGGAGAACCAGCAGGGCTTGAAGGAGCTCACCCTCCAGCACAACAAAATCCAGACTCTGCCCCCCGACTTGCTAAGGAATCTTCCCAGCCTGGAGAAGCTTTTCCTGAACAACAACCGGATCCAAGTCCTCCCAGGGGAGGCCTTCTTTGGGCTGAGGAAAATGAAGCAGCTGAAATTGGCTTCCAACCGGATCGAAATGCTTCCTGGGCAGCTTTTTGGCCCGATGCCCCTGCTCAAGGAGCTGGACCTGAGCGCAAACATCTTGCAGACGCTGCCCGTGGGTGTCTTTGCCAACCTTACGGCCCTCACGAAACTCACCTTGTCCAGAAACCAGCTGGTGGGTTTGCCTGCAGGTGCCTTTCTGGGGCTGGAGAAACTCGAGTGGCTCAGTTTGGAGATGAACAACCTCTCTTCTCTGGACAGCCTGCTGAGCTCTTCTTTCCCAGAACTGAAGACCCTCAAGGTCTCCAATAACCATCTGGAGAGCATCCCCGAGGGCCTCTTCAACAGCTGGGGAAAGCTCACCTCAGTGGATCTTGACGGGAATCCCTGGAGGTGTGACTGTCATCTTCTCTACCTCCACAGCTGGATGAGAAATAATCCCTCCAAAGCTCGAGATGCCAATAAGGTTGTGTGTAGAAGCCCCGAGGATCTGGCCGGGAAGGAGGTCAGTGGACTAACTGAAGACCAGCTCATCTGCCCGACAACCACCCCCCTTTCAACCCCCACCTTCACTTTAGCCACAGCAGTTCCCTCAGACAGGGAAATCCTCACAACTGCTGGGGTTACTTCCACAACCCATGAGACTCCAACCACAGCCTCCGAAATCACGACCACCACCGAGAGGTCCACCACCATTCCACAGTTCACCACCACCGCCAAGACCACCCTTGAAACCCACCCCACCCCCCAAGCCACCAGTACCAGTGTGGGCCACATCACAGCCTCTGAAATCACAACCACCACCGAGAGGTCCACCACCATTCCACAGTCCACCACCACCATCAAGACCACCCTTGAAAGCACCCCCACCCCCCAAGCCACTAGTACCAGTGTGGGCCACACCACAGCCTCCGAAATCACAACCACCACCGACAGGTCCACCACAATTCCACAGTCCACCACTACCGCCAAGACCACCCTTGAGAGCACCCCCACCCCCCAGGCCACCACCACAGCCTCCGAATTCACTCGTATGAGTAGCCCCATGACCTTACCCAGCACTACCATTGAGACATCACTTACCACTACATCTGGTAGCAGGCCAGTCACAACCCCTCAGACCATCAGTTCTGTCAGGACATCAATAGCAACTCCTGATATGACCACATGCAACCATAAATCACCAGCCACATCACCTGTGACAACCACAGCCACCACCAAGAGACCCATCACAACGCCGACGTTGGAGAGCACACCTGTGGAGACGTTCTCCTCCGAGGTGGTGTCTGTCTCGACAAGCACCCTGATGTGTTTGCACCACACCAGCCCCCTGAGCGAAGGCACTTCCGGATCCTTGATGGCAGAACCAGCAACTGACCGAGCACGGCCTCCACCCTCTGGGGCACCCACACTGCGGCTCACCTCCTTTCTCCCACAGGCACAGACTTCTGCTGCTGGTGTGGTCACAACAACGCCTCAGCCGGCAACCAACGGATCCTCTTTCTTTGCTCAGGCCTCTACTAGAACACCAAGGATGTCACCCCCAAACTCTGGGGCCAGTGGCCCAAGCAGGGCTCCTTCCCTTATGTCCCTGCTCCACACCTGGGGCTTCTCGCTGTGGTCCAGCTACCGGTACTGCCCTCTCTTTCTCATGATGTATCTGTCCATGCTGCTGGTTGAAATCTGCTGCACATTCGCCTTGGCACAGTTTCTGTATGTCTTGTACAACATCACGCAGCCTGGGCATCTGCCGATGGTGCCCATAAAGCTCATGAGTGTCCAGAGCAGGAAAGAGATGCTTTGATGGGGCTTGGCCAGCAGGAGAGAAAGCCCTCGGAGGGGGACGGCGTCTCTGGGATTGTCGGGGCGACCATCAGAGACCCCTGCAGCAGCTTCTTACTCCCGCTGTCTGGCCTCATAGCCGAGCAGCAGCTGCGGGCATTCATACGTGTGTTCATATGGGACTTTTTTCTGGGCTGATAACAGGAGCAGAGAAGAGGCATGTGGAGGAAAGGGAGGCTGCCTCTGCCCAAATCTCAGGCTAGGTTCAAATGTGACTCGTTGCAGCAAAAGCCCTGCTCTCCCGTGGGAGTGGGCCCCCACTTGCTGAAACTGGGCAGCCGCCTGTGCAAAGCAGCAGCGTGGCACACAAGAGGAGGATTTGGCCTCACCAGCCTCATGTTCAAGCCATGCCCAGGATCCAGGCCTGTGCCCGAGGGCCAGGGCTCAGCTGTGGCTCAGACCACCTGCTTAGGAAATGCCTGGAGGTTCGGGTCACCTGCCCTCGTCCTTTGGCATCGGGTGGCTTCTGAGCTGGCGGGAGCCCCCCTGGCCAAACAGCCAGCCTGTAAGTGGCCCCGTCGCCTGAGGAGAGGTCAGCCAGTGCACAGAGCGGCAGGCGGGTGGGCCCCCCGGGGAGGATAGGAGCCAGATTCACAGCAAGGCCCAAAGGCCCTCGCAGCACTCCCTGCCAATGGTGGACCTACATTTTTGGGGCCCTGAAGCTTTAACTGTTATGGGGGTCCCTTCGCAACCAGCAACAATAGGGCAACATCCAACAAGGCCCTGGCCCCAGCCTGATGGAATGTTCTTCCAAGTAACATGAGGGCCCTATGGGACCTTCAGAAGTTTTTCAGGGCCTGTAAAACAGAACTTTTCCACCAGGCCTGCAATTGAGGGCAATCACAGGTTGTCATCGTTACTGGCCTACCTCTCCTCTCCCTCAGGGTTTCTGATATGAGGATTTGGCTGCTTGGCCAGGCCTCCAATGGCCCTGTAATTATACCATCTTGTTAACTGTATTGGATGGTTTTTATGAATTTTATTGATTACTTATGAATTTTAGATATATATGATTTTATTATGATTGTTGTTACCTGCTGTCAGGTAAGAGAGAGGAATGGGGATCTTCAGTAGCTGCCACCACTCTGGTGTGAGCCTAACTCAAGAAGGCCCAGAGCACCCTCCCTGCCCCTGGCTGCTGCTTCTCCCATCAGGGTGTACTTTCTAGGTGACCAAATGAGGCGTGAGGACCCAGGCAGAGTAACAGTTTATTAAAGAGGTCTAATAATAATGATAACTCAAGCCACAATAGGACGACAAAACCAGTAAAGGCAGGTAATCAAACAAACAAAAACCCTAACACATCTATCTTTACTGTCCCTAGCTGTCTCCTGGCACCAGGCCTCAGGCTAGTTCACCCCTTCCTGGATGACGAGGGATCCCTCGGTCTGCAGCAGCCCCTCCCCAGCCCTGCTCCCTAGGAGTGGACCCCCTTCCCTTTTCAGGCAAGGCATTTTAGGCAAGGTTAGATGGCCATCTGTCAGCAATGCTGATTCTGTGACCTTAGGCAGATGATGAGAGGGAGGGCATCTTGGCCATCTTCTGGTCACTAGGGGTGTGGAGGGGGAGGTAGTTGTGAGTTTCCTGCATTGTGCAGGGGGTTGGACTCGATGGCCCTGGTGGCCCCTTCCAACTCTGTGATTCCATGATTCTGTGATCCTTCTCCCCAGGCACCACTCCGTTACCCCTGATTGGCCCTAGCCTTCCCTCCAAATCCTCTTCCACCAATCACAAGGCCCAGAGGGTACCTGGGAGATGTAGACCTGGTAACTACTTTAATATAGCCCCCCCCCCCAGGGCCTTTAGGCTGCCCTTGAGGCCTAGGAACATGACACCCACCCTGAGCCCGGCTTTGACCGCGAATGGGGGTGGGCTACAAATTAAACTAATAAATAATAATAATAATAATAATAATAATAATAATAATAATAATAATAATAATAGGCAGGGGGTCATCAGAGGGGGCAAGTTAGGATAAAGAGGTGAAAATCTGATCTTTTGGTGTTAAAATGCACAAGTGAGACGAGCGCAGCCTGAATTGAGAATTCAGATGTCTTTTTTATGGTTCTGATTGGCCCTAGCCTAAGGGCTGAGCTACAGAACTATTAAGCCAAGCACCAACAAAGGGTTTGAGGATCCAGCTGCCAAAATGTAGGCTATGAATAGATTCTGGTGAGCTCAGTGAGCCCCATGCAGCTGGGGGTTCGAGCACTGCAAGCCCCCAAGAAAATTTTGAAATTTGACCAATTACAGGGACATTCTGAGGCCATGTGAAATGGGTATTATTAGAGCATATTCTAAAGTCAATATTAAGTACTTCAACCCACTGGCTTATGATTCTATCACTAAAAAACTCCATCGATATTGTAGAGAAATTCACTCATTAAAAAAAAGTTGCTTCGGGGGCCCCTTTAGGATTGAGGGCCCTGAAGCTTAAGCTTCATTAGTTTCACAGTAAATCCGCCTCTGCTCCCTGCGGATGGGTTCCTCGCTTCATAACTGCTGGAAAGTAAGAGGTTCCTAAGTTAGTTATGGAGGGGAGGGGAGGGGAGGGGGGAGAGCTCCAGCCCCCCAGGGCACCTCCTATCCCCTCCCCCTTTTGACTGGGCCAGAAGGATTGAGTGGTCAAACTGCTCCTCCTGGTGGAAGCATGAGAAACTTCAGGGTGGGGACTCTTCCCCCCCCTCCCCAGCAATCTAGCTCCGAAGGCTCCAGTGTTGCAAATGAAAAAGGCCTCCCCCTCCCTCCTTCCCTCCCTCCCTCCCCCCAGTCAAGAACAGGGTCTTCTTAAACCAGCCCCCTGGTTGAGGGCCGCAGCTCACTTCCCCAATGGGTCTCCTCTGTGTGTTTCTTTGGAGGTGACGAATGCCACCCCTTTGCCTTCTCCTTCTGGGGAAAAACCTCCTGCTCTGTGATGGGCTGCACATCAGAGTGCTGGGGGCTTTAATGGGGGTGTCCGAAAGGCTCAAGGAGGAGGACATCTGGCTCTTCAGAAGGAACCCTTCTGGTCAAGCCCCCTTCCTTGGGGTTCCTTTTTGACTCAACAGGTCTCACCTGATGGGTCACGAGGCCTTTATTTTTTCCCCAATAAGTCTCTTTAAAACAGTATTATTGTAGATTTGGATAAGGAAGAAAAACTTTGCAAGAGATGATCTGGATCAAAACAACCCTTTGCAAGAGTTCATCTCCATTGCAAGTCAGGTGACCCAACCCTGCAGCACTCTTCGAATGGACCGGGTGGGAATGGGAGAAAGACTTGAAGCTGCTTCATGACAAACGGAAAGTGCCCTGAGGCCCAACCTTGCCAGGGATCTAGCTAGGAATATTGGTGCACAGAGGCTGGTCTTGATGGCCAAGACCACCACCAGCAGTTCTGCAGGCCAGAAGTGGGGCTGAGCTAGCTTCAGGACGTACCCAAGCATGCTGAGCGGTGAACGAAGGGCCCCCAGAACAGCTCAGCCTGGAAGCAGAACAAAGGCAGTCTGGTTCAGATCAGAAGATGCAAAATGTTGGTTGCATGCTGGGCCCAGGTGTGTGGAGTGTCTGAGACAGAGTAGGACCGCTGAGGACTGAAAGGAAGGTGCGATCAAACGAAGGGGTGTGTTGTTGGTTGGCGGCCAGCAGATACGATGTGTGGGTAAAATTGGGAATCACCACCTTTTTATTCATTGTTGTTATTAAAAATAGCAAACTTGTGTTAACAAAGCAGACACAATTTTAGTGGATAAATGAGTGTATGTAATTTTGTATAATGTCTGAGGTTTATAAGATAGTTAACTGGCCAAAACTGTGAGCCCTATTAAGCCATCTCTTGGACTCATGTAAAAGTTCTTTTTTTGATTATCTATACATTATTAACTGTTGGTACTTTTACATTCTGTGTGTATGTGTGTGTAAAGTGCCATCACGTCACAGCCAACTTATGGCAACCCCTTATGGGTGGTTTGCCATTGCCTTCCTCCGCATAGCAACCCTGGTGTTACCAAATTGCTCTTTAACTTGGGGAATTAGCAAGCAAGATGGCAAACTACAATATTTATATAGCGAGATCAACCTTTGTATACCAGAGCCGGTAACTATGACCTTTAAATAAAGACTGAAGCAAGGGATTCCGAATTAAGAGAGTTTATGTTGTTTTCTTTTAAATCAGCGATGCATACACACATACATAGAAATCTAAGAAATGCAAAGAGAGTAATACAAGCACAGATGCCAATGTGGCAGGGATCGTTGATGGGGTGATATTTACCGTTCTTGAAGAGGAGTTGTCCAAGTTCACGTAGACTAAGACAGAAGAAATTAAGAGCAAAGGCGGGTGCAAGGGGTTCCCATAGACTTGGCCAGCAAGGCTGGAGGGAGTGTGGTCAGGCTGCGCAAAACCAAACCAACAGAGTAACGGCAAAGATGCCAGGAAAGACCTAAGGTAACATTATGGGATGGGGGCACCCCAGATATACTGTTTATCTGGGGGCAGGGAGAGGGGACTTACCCCTCCTAGGTTCCCAGGTGACAAAAGGTGACAAAAGGATTAATCTTCGGCTGCCGGGATGGGTTGTGAGACTTTGGAAATCTATTCTGATTCTAATGGCTTTTGCAACCCAGGAGAAACGGGGAGATCTCTGCTGAAGTGATTAATGTTCTGGAAAAATAGGCGCGATCTCTGCAAACGTCTGGGGATCGCTGCTGCATAGCTGGAGGAACGACTCATCGCTGATATCAGGATCGCTGCTGGTTGCCCATTAAGCTGCTGATGTTGCAATGGGAGAGGGGGGTGTTGGCATTGACTACGTGACTGTCTGTTTTCCCCGACATGGCTGCAGCTGGAACAGAGTCTGCACAGGAACATGGAGTCTCTCAGGTTCACTGGAGGTTGCCCTTGCTTCTGTTTCCTAGCTGCTGGCTGCATGGAGCTCGCAGGAGCGGCCGTGTCAGTTTCAATGGAGCGCGCAGAGGCCGTCCAGTAGCGTTTGGAGCAGGCGCACGGCTGGAACAGTAGTCGTGTGCCTGCATATCAGGTTACCAGGTCCATTCCGGAGTTTAGGCGGCCCGTATGCTTTCACTGGTATTCCTTGGTGGTCTCCCATCCAAATACTAACCAGCGCTGACCCTGCTTAGCTTCTGAGATCTGATGAGATTGGGCTGGCCTGGGGGCCATCCAGGTCAGAGTTCTTCTAAATTACTCAGCATTAAAGATGTTATAAATATGTCTTAATAAATGATAAAATAGAAACAGATTCTCTACTAGTGTTTACTTACCAATTATTTTCACTGTGAACTAAACACATTGTGTGGTGTCTTTCTTGCCGGGAGATTCATAGTCTCATACTGGAGAGCACGCGTGACCACACATGAAGCTGCCTTCTACTGAATCAGACCATGGATTCATCAGCGTTGGTATTGTCTACTCAGACTGGCAGCAGCTCTCCAGGGCCAGAGGTCTTTCCCATCATCTACTGCCAGACTCTTTACCTGGAGGTGCCGGGGATTGAACCAGGGACCTTCTGCATGCCAAGCAGATGCCCAGCCACTGAGCCACGGCCCCTCCTGAAACTAGACCTCTGAACGGCAAGGCTTTATACTGAGCCAGGCTGCCAAGAGCCATCCAAAACAAGAGTGGGGAGCAGACAGTCTGAGGTGCCCGCTGGGCCATGCAGGGCCCTGTGCCAGGCGGGCCGTGGAACCTGCCTTCTCCCGGCTTTTGCCCCGGTCACTCTGGGCTGGCATTGGCAGCAGCTCTGTGGGTCTTGGGCCAAGGGAAGTGTTCCTCCACACCCCCTCTCCTTCTAGCTGGCAAAGCTGGCGAGTGAAGCTGGGCCTCCCCCGTGCTGAGAGGCAGACCCTGCCGGGCTGCGTTTGGGAAGTCCTGAGCCAGCTTCCTTCATCCCTGGTGAGGACACTTCAGTTGGCGCTGTGCTTTTTCATTACACAGAAGTAAGGGAAGGAAACAAGCGCCTGTCAAGAAGATCCCGGTGACACGCATGCAATGCATTGGGATCATGTGCTGAACTGTGGTAGGCAGAATCAGCAGCCTCAGCTGGTGGCTCAGTGGGAGGCAGGATCA